>NC_021161.2:367250-379698 GCF_000331145.2 Cicer arietinum
AACAATTTATTCAAATAATTTGTTTTCCTTTATCTTTTTCTTTGTTCATTTACGATAACTGCTGAGTAGTCTCAAGTGTTGACCTTACAAAACAATGGAATATGTTCCTTTTGGGTTGATGATTAAACAATTCAGCCCTTGCTGCTTTTTCTTAGGGTTTCTAAACCAAAGGTTTTTTTATTGTCTATGTCTTAGTGTTAAAACAAATGTAACTGTGAATTAACAAATTTAGTTTAACACTTATTAGTTTGACTCACCATTGGAGAAAATTTAATATAGTATTCAAAGACCTCACCCAAAAGCTTAAGAATAGAGGCTTAAGATTAATTAATCTTTTATAATGATAACAACAATGTAAGGGCAGTAAACAATGTAAGAGTAAACCAACCAAAACTTTTTCAATATTATTCAATTATATACGTCAAAAGTGCTCAAACACATGTTTACCATAAGAGTTTTAAATGATAGACTTGCAGCAGAAACATAACTCGGATCATAATATCATAACCTGTTATGCTATATTGTGTAGGGGAAAACATTGTAAAAGAATGGCATCATTACAGTTGGAAGAGAGATTAACAATTCAAATATGGGTGACATGGTTCTATAGTGCAGCCATGCTGAAGTTATGGTAATTTCATAGAGAGAACCCCAATTAATAAAGCATCACTAGGGTTAACTAAAGTAACAACTTAAAAATTCAAAAAATAATAATTTAGCAGGGTGCACAATAGAGAAGTATACAAATAAATTCATGTGTGTTTATCTATCAGCTAAAGATTTAGTTATAAAACATATAGAATCTGATCCGTGATTCCCCAAAAAAAGCCCCAAATTGTGAACCCAAAATTGTAAGACAATAATGTTTACAAGAGTTACAACTATTGATGATATTAAACAATTATATATTTCTTTTGATAAAATATGGGAAACCTCTGGCCTGGTTACATGAGCACACACACAGACAATTCATTTAATATACCAACTGTTTTGGTAACTATTAAAGTTACAAACTTTTTTTTTTTTGGGGGTGGGGGCGGGGGCATGATTGATAAAATACCTCTTGAAGAATATTCTCCAACAGCCTCAATTTCCCATCAGTAATTCCATGATTATTTCCGACAGATACCTTCAAATCATCCATAGAACTCTCAAGATGGTGAGTTCTGGTTTCTAGTTGTGTTAACCGTGCACTAACACCTTCCAAAACATGATGCAAATTGTCCATATGCCTCTTCATGGTTCGGTCAATCTCTAACAAAATTGCTGCATCAACAGTGTTCCGGTCCTTTTCTACAGTCACCTTTGCAGGTTCAAAAGAATCCAGAGAACTGTATTTCTGCACAAAATAAGGATGAATAATTGTCAATTCAAACTACACAATTGAGAGACCAAGTCAAATTCAAGAAGTAAATGATTAAAAAATAACTACGATAATAGTATCAGCTAACTCTGAATTTGGGGCATAGACTAACACTACTATGCGTAATTTTAAAAAGAATTTCACAATGAGTGCCAAGAAGACACTGATTGAAGAGTATTTAATTCACTTAATTAAATTCTTCCAAATTACTTGGAGACATATGCTAATGAGTGACTTTGGACACTTGCTAAAAGATTCCAAATGTAGTGACTTTGTACGTTACCACTGTATTAAATGTTGTACTTTTCAATATGAGTCATGTTAACAAATCAAGAAATGGAAAGTTTTTATTGGAAATCAAAGCATTCAATGCATTGCTAGTTACTAAAGCTGTACTTTTCGGTAAAATATTTTATTTTCGAGTCCTAAACCATTCTTGTCAAGATAGAGATTTAAATCCTAAGATCGTACGATCTTACTACCCTTGAACGAGCCAATTCCCATGCAAAATCCCAATTATGTGACATCACAATAAGATCGAGAGTAGGATTGCTACAAACAATGTGAGATAGCTCGATCCTAAAAAGCTGATTTTTGGGTTGGGTTTCATGACCCAGTTCCCCTAAATTGCGCTGTTTGACACTTTCCACACTTCAGAAACTCATCCCTCTCGACACTCTCTGCTTAGAAATTCACATCTCTCTCGACCTTCTCCAGTTCTCCGATCAGAAGTTTGCATCTTTCCCCATTCACAGATCTTTTCCATCTCTTGAGACACTCTCTGCTCATCTCTTCTGGGCTGTCTTTGCCTTGTATCATGGAAAAATGGCTTTTGTGGAAGGTGATAGTGGAGTTGAAGGTAGTGGGGCAGGGGTTAGTGAGGTTGTATTTTATTTTGTGGACTTCTGACAGTGTTATGTTTGAACTTTGGCACACCTTATGTTATATAAGTGACTAACTATGACTTATTTCAGATGTTACGATAAAGAAATTTCAGTTTTAAGTGTACTTTAATGTTGTCATTTTTAGGTTTTCTTCGTTTTATATGATTCTTATCCTTGTTACAATCCTAAAATTAAACGATCTAGCAACCCTCTCCAAATCCTAGGTAAGATCACCTAGGATCTTGATCTTGACAATGTTTGGATTTTCCTTTTAACAAATATACTCATCATTTCTTAAATTCCTTAACATAGCAAGATCCATATTTTCAGGAGCACCAATTTTGTTTTGCAATACAGCAAACACTATCACGCTTTGTTTCCTTAGCCATTACACCAATGAACCTCACCCTCCTTAGCATTCTCCTTAAAACAACAAGCAAAATAAGCAAAAACTTACATATACCTCTTCAATTAAACATTAACTTCACAAGTGGGGGGTGGCAACAATCATCAATAACACGTCATAGGCAAAGACAACCTCAAAGCCAATTACCAAACAAAACATAAAAATCCAATTTTATTCCAATACACTAATAGCCAATTCATATTGGATATAGCTTCTCTAAAGTGATTGACATGTAAAATGGAGAAATAAAAAGGCTTTTAGTTCAACAAGTTCACGATTTATTATGATGCACATCACCTGCAATATTCAAATCTGATTTGTCAATCAATATTTGATAAAACTCACTTTATACTCTAACTAAAGTGAGTTTCACAGAATTCATTTGGATTACCTTCTCCCCTACCACAGTTTCTCAATTATAACAAGTTCATAGTTTTTCACTTATGAAAATTAAAAATTACAGGCTCATAAATATTTACGTAGTATTCAACTTAAAAAACTTATAGATATTTACAGAGTAATCAACTTAAAAAACTCCTGTAGAAAATAGTAATTCTCACATGTGTAGTGCGCACCACACCAGTATCCAATTCATCTAAACTTTACAAATTATAAAAAATAAAAAAAAGGCTAATATTCACAAAATAAGATATTTTAATTTTTCTCAAAATCACAACAAAAAAAAAAGTGAACAATAATCCAATTCAACCACGAAACATAAGATAAGAGTATAAAATAAGATGAAGCAATGAATTGATTAATGAATGAAAGAATTATTCGTAAGTGATGAAAAGTAGGGCGGAAAAGTAAGAAAAAAAAGTACTTTGGAGTTGGAATCAGGGAGTGAACGAATCGGTTGGAAATCGTAGCTTGGAAGGATGTGATCGGTATTATTGATTCCTCCATTGTTGTTGAGAGTGGACGAATCTTCTTCCTCTTCTTCTTCTTCTTCATGTTGTTCATGTTGTTGTTGTTGACGAAGCTTGATTAGGTCGACGAAGTCGTTGGTGGAATTGTGAATGGAAGAAGATCCTCCATGAGTGAGATCCATTATTTGTTTGTCCATAAACGACGTCGTATTCATTGATAAGATCCAAATGCTTTTCTCTTTCTCTTTCTCTTCTGCTGCTGCTTTCGTCTCGTCTCTTACAACAACAACAACGCACTCTTGCTTCCTTAACTCCTTTTACTTCCTTCTTCCACCTTCTAATCCTAAATAATTATTATTATTCTTTTTTTTTTAAGATTAAAACTTTTTAATATACTCTATCTCGGAAAATATTAATTAATTGATATCTGTGTAGTTTAATTAACGTCTATATTTATTTTTTTCATTAAAAAGTCGAGACTTTCAATCTATTATATATTGTCGGACTATAAAGATGTTAAGTTTTTTATAATATTAAAAGTTTTGATTTAATTTATTAACAAAAAACATTTGATCATTTTTTTTTCAGGAAATTATATATAGTTTAAAAGTTATTTAAATTAGTATTCAAATGAAGTTGAGATTCTCTAAATTTTTAAAAGAAATAAAGCCCACAAATATCTAATTTATATCATATAAAACATGAGATGAGATGATGCAATTATTATTATTATTCTCCTTAAAAACTTGTTTATTAACCATTATGGATAAGATAACATTTTCAGAAAAATAACATTCACAAAAGCTAGCCTCAAGTAACAAGCCTATTTTGTTGGGGGTGGAAGACCATCTCACCTTGCATATTAGGGATTGTTCATCCAACGCTCTAATTTGTACCTAAGTCACATTTCTAGTAGTATTTTTATTTAATTTTTGAACTATAAGAAATTCTCTTCTAAAAGATTTATGTGTTTTTGAGGGACTTAACAACAACTATCTTCCATATTATGGACTTTCACATATGAATGTGAAAAAGTTGTTCAATCCAAGGCCCATCAATAAACTAATTGTTGAAATATTTTTTGTACACCCCCATATATATATTCCCCACCCCACATTTTTATGTTGCAAATTGTTTCTTTATTGTTATGTTGAGTCATTATAGAGTGCTCATCAAGAGAAAAAAGAAAATGACATTTATTGGTTAAATAAATAAGCAAACTTGCTTTTCTTAAATACACAATAGTTCAATCCTTAAGTTATAATACTAGAAAGTAAGTTATCAAACATACAAATAAGGGATAAAAAAGTCCCTTAACATCAAACATTTTTCTAACTTAGTATTGTTCAATACAAACATGAAATTAAAAGAACATAAAAAGAAAATCATATATTTAATGATCAACAATCTCATCCTATGCTCAAAATATATATTGAACAAAGGACAATTTTGAAGAACTAGGCCATGGTACTTGAATTACAACCATAAACTCTTCATATTCAAAATCAACTTCATTGCCATCAATTCTACAATTTGTTGGTTTCTTTGATGCATACACTCTCATTTCACCACTACCTCTAACTCCAACTTCAACCAAATTTTGAGCCTCATCAAAGTCAAATGACTGAATTGCCCCTCCATTGTTTAACATATTAACCAAACCAATAGGAGCAAACTTGAAGGACTTTTTAGGAAATAAAGTGACAGGTGAAATAGTTATTAGCTCAAAATTAAATGGTTCCAAAGAGATTTCTTCAGTGTCATGTGGAGAGAAAAGTTTGAGTTTTTTTGCTTGGTTGAAATATAAAGCAAAAAGTTTTACACCTTCAATTGAAATTGGACTTTTTCCAATGCTCCATTCAATGTCTTTGATGTTGATTTTGGTTGATACCAAATGAGAAAACTCAGAAGCACATTTGTTTGATCTTATGTCACGAAACCATCCTCCTCCTTGGCAGTTAAACACACCAAGAACTCCAGTGTACTGTTACCAAAATCAAACACAACCAAATTACTCTCTTTTCTAAGCATAATATGTATAGTATTTTCATTATTTTATATCTAATGGTTAGTGTTATAACATCTCTATAGCCACTAATTAGTGTATCATGGAACAATATTGATCTAATTACTAAGAGTGTTGATCTCTCAACCATTAGATTTAATGACTGAGATTTTGCTAGAGATGTCAAATTGTTGCAAAGCATACAACTAAATTTTCTATGACTAATCAATTTAGATCATGTACAAAATTGTTGTATAGTCACTATAAATCTAATTATCAAATTATTGCTACATCATATAACAGCTGCATTGGATCGGAATTTCTATATGATTGGAAATGAGTATCAAAAGGAAGACTCACCTTGTTTAGGTTCCATATTTTGAGCATTGTTTTGCCATCATGTAAAGGGTCAACAAAGAGACAATCCTTAGTTGGGAGTGCATAATGTTGACATCTAAGAATAGTACCATCAGGCAAAGCTAGAGACTTAAGAAGGTCAAAATTGTGATTTCCAACAGTGTCACTAATGTAAATAGGACCACCAGATATGGCTCTAGAGGCTGCATGGAAAGCAGCACAAGGGTGTGTAGATTGGAACATATCCCAATCTGGTTGGATAAAGTTTCCCATCCATAAACTATTGTATGCACAATGCACCATGTGACAACCTTGTAACCAATATGTTCCATTTGGATCACCGTATGGGTCAGTGCACCAAAAATCATCACCTATTCCAATGCAAGAAATTTCAAATAATTAAATAATTTTTTTTTATCATATGTTGCTTGCACAAATTTGAAATGTGCAATTAGTGCTTAGAGTAAGAATAAAATTAATCATTCAAGTGAAATCAATTAAATTAGTTTTTTTTTTCCTTTTTTATGTTTAAGTTGAAATTGAATCAAACTAATAAAATCAAGTCTATAATAAATATCTTATCCATTTTACGTCATTCAAAATCAATTAAATTTAAATTAATAATTATATTTTATATTAAAAAATATTATATATATATATATATATATATATATTATTTATAAATGAAATGATCTCATTACTACGTCGAATTAAGATTTAAAAATTATTATATATTACTTTTTTCGTTCAATTTATATAATTATTTTAATAGTATACAAAATCTATAGTATTTATAATTATTTTTTACCTTTTTAGAGTTTTTAAATATATGTTTGTTAAATTTTTAAAATTGTCAAACTTATTGAAACAAATTGAACTAATTTATTCTTAATCATTTCAATTTGGTTCAAATTTCATGAAAAAGTTGTATAAATTGAACCCAATCAAACCAAATATTTTTTATAGATTCAAAATGTTTTTTCTTGTAAAAATCAAACCAAGTATGATTATATATATATATATATGAAAAAAAGGACATAAATTGAATTTCTACTAACATAGTAAAAACAAAAGTGTGACATGACATACCAACACGACCAAGGGATATGGCTTCAGTTCCAAGCATCATGAAATCGTTGCAATGCTCCATGCTAGCAATCACACCATTGCCATTGAAATGTTTTCTCACTGAAGTTGTGAGAGCTTTGTAATATGCTTTGGCCAATTCAACTCTGCCTCCATACTTTTCGCACACCATCTCTAGCAACTGAATTCAAACAAAATGTCAAAACTATATTAATATAATAAGAAAATGTTACTTAAACTTAATTTGAATTGAATTTGCCTCATTCAATACAATCACTTCACTTTTTTCGTACACTTTATAAAAAAAAGTTATGATATATTTCATAAGTTGTTTAATCGACTTATTTTAATAACTTTTTAAAAATAACTTATAATTATTATACTTTTTGAAAATTTTAATAAGTAAATACTAAATGGAATTGTTTATCTAAATCCATTGTGAAAGAATAAACAAAAAATAATGTCATGACATGCCAGTTTTCATTTGACAAGAAACTCTAATAGTGACTGGCTGTGAATTAAGTAGATATATATTATTATTACTGAGATTAAAATAGTACTCTTATGTTATTAAAAAAAAAAAGACAAAGCAACACAAAAAGGGAAAAGTTGAATTTAAAAAGAAATAGATAACGTGCCGACCAAAAAAGAGTCAAATAGTTAGGTAACAGTGCTTAACAAACAAATAGTATACAATACATATTTTTTTGTTGTCGACATTAATAATATTTAAAAAAAATAGAGATAATAGTGAAATTCATCCTACTGCTTGACTCGTCATTTTATTGCTTTTAGTTGTGACACATACCTTCATAACAAAATAATTTACTTTTTTTTTAATCAACAAAATAAATTACTATTAAAAATCTAAATAGATCATCACTACAATATTACGTACTAAGGAAGCTAAAAATATATTTTTAAAATAACTTTTGTTAGAACTTAAGATTATATAAAAAAATCCAACTCAAAATTATGGAAAAGTCTCATAATTTAAATATCATTTTAAATACTTTTATCCACAAGACTTCGAATAACTAAATGTATTTTTTTGTATTTTTTTTTTAGAAAGACAATTCATCTACAAAACATTATCTTTAGTAAAATAGATATTAGTACAAAGTTACAAATAAAAATATGAATTGAATAAATGTGGATGAAAAATTAAGAAAGAAAGAATGTGTGGTTGGAATGAAAAGAGAAAAACTTACATGGATGACATCAACTTTGACCCCATCAATTCCAGCCTCTTCCAAACGAGAGTGAATTCCTTCATACATTTGATCAACCAAATGTGGAGGAACCAATCCAACACCATTATTAACAATCTTATCAACAGCTAAATCTTCCATAGTAGTTTCTAATCCAACGGTCAATTTAGGTTTCTCTACAATAGCTTCAGGTAAACCCTCAACACCCGGTCTAACCCCACCCCAATAACCACACAAAGCATGCCACACATACACATACTCAACACTCTTAAATCCATTTTTCAAGTCCTTAACAAATCCACCTAAACCTAAATCTAAACCTTTTTTATATTCCTTAAATTTATAATTCTCTTCAAAATTAATCAACCTACATGGCATTTGTTCACCTGCAGCCGTCCGATTAATCCCTTCAATAGTATTAACCGGATCATCATCATGAGCAATAGATTGCCAACCATCGTCGATTAAAACAAAGCCAGGTGGACAACCACCATCGGTTAAACCCTTCACACCTTCCCAAATTCCTTGAGGGTGTACCTTAAGATAAAATGCGTCCCACGTACACCATCCAAACTTGTCCGCTATTCCCGGAACCGTTTTTTCTTCTAGAAGTTTGAATGTTCCTAAGTGGGCCCTCACAGTTTTGATCGCTTCTTTCACTAGTTTAAATGGATCGTTACTTGCGTGAAGGTAAACGACAGCGTCGTATTGAGATTCTGTTATTAAAGTTGAACCACTCTCCACGCATACTTCAATGTTGTCGTTTTCTCCGGGTTGTAATGAAGCACGGAATGGGCCTTCTATTATTGGGAGTAAGAGAACATAGGGTCGACCCGAATCCGAATTTTGGAGCATGAGAAATTGGGTTTCGGTTTCAAGGTCTTTTCCATTTGACCCGGTCCAAAGAGTGGTCCACCATACTTTGAACCGGAATATGCTTGTGAAGTTTATGTTTTTTAATTTTCCAATGGGTGCCACGTGGCGACTTTTTGGTTCGGTGGTTTTGAAGCCCAGGAAGGAACCATTGGATTTGCTGGTGATGTTTTTGGGGACATCGGTGAGGATGACGTGGCCATTGACTTTTAGTGTTGACTCGAATAAGGTGAAAGATGGAGTAGAACAAGTGTTCATGATGTGGTCGGAGTTTTTGTTTGGATTTGGAGGAGACATTTTTCAATGAATAAAGATGGAGAATGGAAAATGATTGTGTATATAGTTGAGAGTGAAAATGTGCAAAAATAGAATAGGAGGAAATTTAGTTAGTTTGGTATTTTGTGTTGTATATTTGATTTCATTAAGTGAATCAAAACTTGCCTGATTTGTGTTGTGATATGGTTTTCAATTTTGATAATGGATTTATGAGTATATATAGAGAATGTATATGTGAATTGTCATGCATTAAGTGGGACCCAAACGAAGGTGTCGTGAAGGTTGGTTTTCACATTTTTTATTTTGTACAGTGTCTTCTTATCTTTATTTATTTATATATATATATATATATATATATATATATTCTTTTTTTTTCTTCTTGTCCATAATTTTATCTTTTTAGCTTATTTGAAATACTTCGATTATATTTTCAATAAAAAATATTTTGATTTCAATGATGATATTTTCTATGCAGAAAATAAAAATATACAATATAAAATAATTTTACATTATATTATTAAATTATCTCAATTTACTTTTATGATAAGATATAAAAGAATAAATAATTTTTCATGAGTGTGAGTAAAAGTCAACTCATATACTCTTATTTTTAATAAGTTTCTGACTAAAAACATAAAAGTGTAGTAACGTGTCTCTCCGTTGGTACCCAGTAAGGCAGTAACCATATATTAACCATATATGTAAGGGTATAATCGGCAATACGAAAAATATTTATGTAATAAATTCATTGTTATAGTAAATAAGTGACATGTCATTTAAAAATATTTATATTTTTAAAATTATAACGAATTAATTTAATAATAAAAAGATAAATATTAAATATGTTTTATTAAGTTATCAAATGTCAATAGAATAAGAGAAATGTAAATTTGCGGAGAATATAACAATTAATTAATAATCGGTGTTATTTTTAATTGACATAAATTGAATTTGTTAACTGAATTTGATGTCGGTGTTTCTTAAAATTAATGACACGTGGAGATTCGTAAAACAGCCACGTCGTTTTTGGAACATAATTTAATAATAAACTTGGAGAAAAGTACATTGATTTTGGTTTGACAGAATAAAATTCCATTGTTTTGATTTTTGTGTTAAAAACAAGTAAAGCGATACCAACCTTTTGAAAATTTGATCAAAGATTAAATGATAGACTTCTCAATTACAATGTAATTAAATTATATGTGTAACATTTGGTTGAATCTGATTTGTGTATTTGTCAAAAATAACTCTAATTCGATTGATCTATATTTATTTTAATCTATGATTTTAAGAGAAATAATATTCTAACAATTTAAAATTCGGTTGAAAAACATTAATCTATATTTTAAATAAAATTGAGCCTATTTATCAATTTCTAATTCAATAAATTCAATCTATCTTAATAACATTTACCAAAGATTTCATTTAGATTCTATTTGCCATTTTCAAAATTTAATCAAACAATTCTAGCATACTAACATAGAATAAATGTTGATAGTGACACGTGGCTTTGAATATATGAGGTTAGTTAGGGACAGTTAGAGAACAGTTGAATGAAACCCAAATTTTGGGTCACATGGCGATCTAGTATTAATTTGAACAAGATTTGGATAAGATAATTAAAACGAGTTATGGTAGTGTCGGTGGAAAAAGGTTACAAATATTAAAATATTGCTAAAGCGTGGTTGAATCAGCTTAAGGATAATACTATAAATAAACAATAACAATTTAGTTAAAAGTGTTCAATAAAGTGTCATGACTTATTGAACTTGTCACACCATTCCAAACGGACCCTAAAAAGTAAAAATGGTTTGGGTAGCAATTGGGGGGTGTAATAGAAAGCTCCTAATTTTTATGGGCTTTAATTAATGGTTGGTTAAAAATTCAAATAGCTCTTTACATAGTCCAAATGAAAATACTTATCCACATTGCTTCATTCATTAATATTCATCATTGGCTTTTTCCAACACTATAACTTATGCTGATATATCTCTAGTCAATAAATCTTTTTTTTATTTATGAGGGATTGTCTTGCATGATTGTTCACAAGTTAGCAAAATTATTCTGAAAAATAAAATAATAGAACATATACATCACAATTCACAAACACTCTTTTTAACTGTCTAAATATACAATACAATTCAATTCAATATACATATCAGTGTGGTACTCAATAATAATCTTCATTTTGCTTTATTCTCTTTTTCAGCCTCTTATTTCTTTACTAAGTACATGTTCTGCTTGTATCAGCCACTAGCAATAAACCATTTTGTTCTCTTAACTGAAATCTCCCAGAACAGACTGTCCAATAGAAAAGCATAAAATAATTAACATAAGACCATGTTTGGATTAACAACTTAATTAAGTGCTTATGTATAAACTATTTCTATAGAAAAAAGAAAAAAAATAAAGTCAAATTGTTTTCTTATAAACTATAAGTTGTTTTCATAGACTATCTGACAAGCTTCTGAAAACAATTTATGGACATGTCATAAATTATTTCCATAAGCTCCCCCAAATGTTCTCATGAGTGCGTATACCGATAGAAAAGTTCAAATAAGACAATCTAAAGTCCAAACAAAGCTTAATACTCAAAGGAAGAAACTCAAATTATTCAGTTTCCCCAAAAAAATTTGAAAACTCACTGTAACTCTTCAAGAAAACACTATTGTGTATGAACTTACCATGTTAAGAAGCCGTAAAGCAGCAGTCCTAGTAAACTTTCTTGCGAAAAGGAAGCAAGATGATGGTTTACCCTTGCTGCTACACCATTCTCTTCGGTATTCTGTCTCGTAATAAATATTATCTATTTCCTGCAAACAAATCAACAAACTTATACATATTTTCTTTCATGAAAGTACAGTACATGCACTTTATATTCTTGTCAGAAACCCAAAAATTGTATTGAAGAGCTCGCGGCATCTCTACAGCAAGTAAAATTCTCCTTTACAATTATTAGCACATTCCTTTTTAATAGCTCAAATTTTTAATCATAGAATGAAAGGTGATTCAAAAAAGTGATTTTGCAGTGGCAGAACAGTACAAGTCAAACCTTTATAGATTTTATAAGCATTGGAGTAGCATCTGAGAACTTGTAAGTCACTGGATGCCATCCACG
>NC_021161.2:379737-380342 GCF_000331145.2 Cicer arietinum
CTCACGATCTCTGGAGTTGGAAATATCCCAAGCAGTATGTGTCAGTGATCTTCGTGTGAGTTCTCCTTCAAGGTCTTTTTGCTAGATTTTTCAAGAAAAATACAAAAAAATAATTATTTAATTAAAACTAACAGTGTTATCGCATTAAAATATTTTTTAAAGTTTGAAATAGATAAGACAAACTTGCTTCAATTTCTTTAACCATCAAAAGATGCTTTGTTCAATTTCTAGATGTTGAGTTTTCAACTTAATAAATTATAGCATATCAAAATTTTCAGCCAAAACCATCAATGGCAAAAGATTAAGAGATACAATAAAATACTATAATTGTTAATGGTGAATCGCAGCTATATATAAATATATATGTGATTTCTCTCTCTTTTTGAATCTTAACCCTCCTGTTCCAATGGGAAATAGGTCATTGTAATCCACAATTATTCGGGAGGTAGTAAAGTCAGACCAACGATTGTTCCAGTCAGGATTTGAATCCGGGTTCTACTAATCAATTCATCCTTAACTGAAACTCATTAACCACTTAAGGTCAAACATTGGGTTTGCGATCTCTCTCTGAGACACATAAAGCCGGCTTCTGACACACAAAGACA
>NC_021161.2:380352-393657 GCF_000331145.2 Cicer arietinum
GAAAGAAAAGAAAAGATTCTTACAGCCATTAATGTTGGAACATAGTGTTCATCTGGTATACAGTTATGCACCTTAGATGTGTCAGCAGGCTGCATGAAGAAAGAAAGTATACTTAAAAACCTTTACTTCGTCTGTTCATATAATTGCAAGAACCTATTTGAATGTATCATTTCAAAATCAAATATTGAATCACTTCATGACATTTCCTGAGCAGATGTTATAATGATTTTTATTAAAAATAATGAATAATTGAAGCTAATGTTGTAAAATAAAGATATTATTAAATAATTTTTCTTTGTATATAGACAACTTACAATGATTTGATCCCTCCAAAATTCTGGTAGCGGCTTTTTCTGCATTTAGAGATGAAAAGAAGAATGAGGCTGTTGGCATAAAAGAGACCAGGAAAAATGTATGGTTTCAAAAATATTCAACTTAGATCCTTCCCAAGTACAGTGGTGAAGCTAGCCTAATTTCTATGAGGGAGTCCAAAATATAAAGAAAAAAATAAAATATATTTTTAAAATTAATATATTAAATTTAATTAGTGAGCGAAAAAATTAATAATAATTTTCAATTATATAAAATGTAAATTAAAACCATAATAAAGAAAATAAAAAATCGATGATAGATATTTAGAAAAGTAGCGTTCGACGACGCTTTAAAAAGTCAAATTTATATATTATTGGATCTATAACAACTAGCATTATATTTTTCAATGTAAACATCTACATATTTTTACTAATAAATTTATTCGAGGTAAATAAATATATATTACTAGAGTAGCTAAGCATAATACTGCACTTATTTGTTCCAAAAGATAATATTGTTTGAGGCAGAAAAAGCTACCCCATACTACAAGAGGCTTTGCCCCTGCCCAAGTATGACTATATATAACATTTAGGCTCTGGCTGGTTATAAAATGATATCGGATAAATTAGCAGATTCAATTTAAAGAGTTTGCTAAAATTAATAGTTGAATTGACCGATAAATATAAAATGACATGGAAAAAAATATAAATAAAATTTAATTTTTCAATTACGATAATCAAGGAAAAAAGAGAGAAAATATGATATGATAACCTAGCTCAAACACTACTTGAAATAGCATCTCAAAAAATGCTATAAGCTCCCAAAAAAACACTATAAGCTCGGGAGAAAAAATCGTTACCGAACAATTGTATTTTAATTATACGAACTATACGCTATAAACTATTCGCTATAAGCTAGAGATTTGGCCTTGTCAAAAAGAGCCTTAATGGAATTGAATGTGTGGAAACCCTCAGAAATATTTCCAAAAATAATTAGAAGAAAGAAACATTTTTAACATGCTACAACTTTCCAAGGTCTATGATCCTTAGAGATGCACAACTTTCTTTGATAAAGAATCCGATATTTTCAATGAAAATTTGAGATAGAGATTTAGGAAAATATATATAAGATCCTTGTGACACCATATAAAAGATACTTTATCAACAAACCATGCCACTAATTAGTAGTTACCTTGCAATATTTTTTAAACATAGGAAAGACAGTTTCATCCTCCACTACAACCTTTGCATGCTTCCTGGTCAGAACAGCCCACTGCAGGAGAATTCATCATAAAATGAATGCCATGTATTTTCAGATTCAGAATGAACTTATAGTAAACTATGCATTACGCTAGATTTTTACCTGAGATCCTTTTCTCCAATTATAGACTGGAATAACTGGATCCATTTTTGGATTGTAACGGCCTTCTTTTGTGTCCGCGAAGCTGCTTACATTTTAATGGCAAGTTTATAACAATTATAACGTTGCAAATAAATAACTACACGTGCATAAATAAATTATAATGTTGGGTATGACTCATAGTTACCAATAAGTGTAATATGGGACGTAGTATTTAAATACAAATTGTATATTGTAAACCTTAAGTTTGAAATATTAATACAAAGAAACTGCAGCAGCTCTGCAATCGGAGACATAGCACAATTAGCCGAACTTCGTTACAAACATCGTGCGTTGATTGTTTACGTTTTTCATAATTGGTTCCATTGATTCCATTGAAGTATCCCTAAAACTAGACGACAAAACTCAGTTCTATGCAGACACAATGTGCTAGAGCATAAGACAAGTATGTATCCTCACCTATCAACGAAACTAGTCGATGTCGACGTGATGTAGTCATATGTGTAGCTGAAGTTGTATAAAGGTATACAGCTGAAAATAAATCAATCAACTGAAATATAGTTAGATGCTAGCTCAAAAGTTGAAAAATGTCAATGGTCATTTCTTCTATGAGTATGGTAAATGGAAAGAACTTGTTAAAGATTATAGCAAAGAGTACAATGATTGAAGATTAAATGGTTATTAACAAAATTATACCCTCACCTATCTGAGAGGAAAACAAAACGGTCATTTAAAGGATCACCGAGCGCGTGTCTAAGTAAAATGCGCTCAGCCTCTATCATGCTTGCCTCTCCCCAATCTACCTGGAAAAATATCATGTGGACTAAATATCATGAAGCTGATAAACATAACAAAGTCGGATCAGAGTTAAGTAAATTGAAGACGTTAATCTTGAAGCATCTCAATAACAAATCAAATTATTTTATATGTATGTAAAAAATTACACAGATGATCCATAAGATATCAATTTTCAATCCATCAATCATATAAGATAGCAAAGAGACATGGTGGATAACAAAAAAAAAAAAATCTGTTTCAAACAAAGAGAGTATAGAAACCTGTATGCTATCATTAACTTGACGGTTCAAAAAAAATGATGATTTAGTTGTTGCCTCATTCAACAGAAATCCTGGCCTTGGGTGAACGAAAATTGAGAATTTGTTATCTCCTCCCTGAAAATATAGCATAAATCTTTCTGTAAACATTACTGCATCTCAACATTAGGGATGTTATTAGTAGTTAGTTATATAGTCTGTGAATTCTTATAAATAGGCTTGATGTAATCACTTGAATCAACATTTTGTCATTTGTACCATTTTACATTCATCGATATATAGAATACAGTTTTTGACTTTTATATCTTCTGCCATGGATGTCATGTTTCCTAACACTCAACACTAAACAAGAAACATTCATGAAATTGCAATCAACAACTACACATCTATTATGAACACTTACCATAAGCATGACTTTCGTACTTAGGTGTAAAGAAAAAGAAAGAATAAATAACAATAAATACAGCATAAATAAGTAAATAGTATTGAAAATGCAAAAGACAAAAATCTGTTGAACCATTTGTGGTTCAAATCCGGTTCAATATGGGTCAAGCAGACTATGGTACAGCGGCTGATCAAACCAACCAGTGAATTGGCTGATTCTCGGTTGAACGGGCCAGTTTGGTCCGGTTCCTAAAACATTGACATAAGGGACACGCCAGTGCAAAAGACTAAAAGGGCCATCAGATCATAAGCAATTTCCCCTACGCTTTATTATTAATCAATGATTGCTAAATGTACATCATGATTTAATCATTTAAAACATATATTGATGAAATTACTAAATTTACACCATCAACTATTCTCAACAATGCATTCAAGTAAAGCACTTCCCAATAACTTTCCAATATTAGCTCAAAGTGTCACAAGTTGAAACTAAGCATTGATTATTAATCAATAAAGTTGAAACTAAGTAACCACAATTAGGCACTCTACTTTAGTTTCTAATTAAGCCTCCTACAAATCATCAATTCCACACACAAAATTACAAAAACTAATTAAAACAAAAATAAATGACATAAAGATAAATAATCATTAAAAGAAAACCAAGTCATTGGACTCAAATGGTTAATGCGTTTCACTCAAGACGAATAGTTCTGCAGAACCTGAGTTAAAATTCAGCCAAACTTTACTTACCTTCTGGTCAAACTCCATATTACTAGGGTTAAAAACAAAAACAAAAAACAAAAAACAATATGAAAGAAATACTAAAAAAAAAAAAGAATGTACCTTAAAGAATGCATCCCAAACCATTTCCAAAGAAAGCCTATTCCTTGCAATGAAGAGAAAAGCAATCTTTGGCTTCTGAACTTGAGATTGAGAAACAAATTGGTGTTGCAATGAAACAAGCCCTATAACATGAGTATACCGCATCTGCATAAACAACAAACTTCCAAAACAAATCACAACCACTAAGATCAAAGCAAAAACCTTCTTCTTCCATTTGTGTTGAGATTTCTGTTGAACCAATTTCTTCTTCATATTCTACACCAACCCTTTTGAAACTAAAACTGACCCACCATTTCAAATTGATTCAAAAGCTAAATCACTTCATAAAAATCGAAACTTTAACATTTACTTCAACTTTGTAGCACTCAGAAGTTGAAGATCCAACCAGATCCATAACAACCCAATAATCAAAACTCACAAATTCACCAACCCAATTGAGAGTTTAGCAAGAAAATTGAGCAAATAAAGACATAGAAACACACCCAAAAGGTTAAAAATGAAAGCAAGGTTCAAGTGAAGCTATGAAAAAAAGGGTTTTAGAATCATATGAACTGTTACAAAAAGTGAAAGTGTGTTGTTATTTGGATAATGAAATTTCAAAATGAAGCAAGAATATGAGGAAAGTGTTTGAAGAGTGGTTGAGTGAGTGTTAAGAGTGAGAAGAAATAAAAAAGGTTATTTTTTGGGTGTGAAGAGTGTATTTTTTCTTTTGTGTGTCTCAAGTTGGGGGAGTGTCTTAAAGTTTATGCTTTTTTTTTCCTGGTTGCGTGTGAAGGAGGTGATATAAAATACAAAAGATTTTTCACTGTTATTATGTTGATTGAGATAAAAGAAAAAATATTGAAATCATTTCGTTAAATATTTTTGGATGTAATAGGTAAGTATGATCTCACATATGGTGGTGTAGTTGACTTTATGGTGCAGCAGTCGATTCTACGATGGAGTTGATCCTAAACGATTGAATTAAAAAATATATTTTTTTAAGTAAATAATTTATAGTTGACTTCTTCATTAAATTGATTGTAAATTTATCTTCTCTTTCGCTTGAAGTAACATATCATAAATCGACAAATAGTAAAGATGAAATTCGACGTGAAACAATTTAATTTATTTTCACAGTAAGTTTTAGAAGCTTTTCACTAAAAGTATCATGTAATCTTTACATTTGTAAATCTAGCATGTTCTCATTGTGTGAATTGACCAACCCTATTGAGTGTTCTACAACATTGAAGTCTTTCTTTTTTCTATATTTTTTTTATTAGAAAATTGCAAGGTTGAAGATGCATGAGGGTCTTGGCAACTAATTTTGATTTGGTGTAATTTGTAACATGGCTTTTTGTGTATGGTGGGTATGTTGACTTCATAAGAGTTTGGTGTCGGATTAGGGAAGAGTACCTAATGGCGGTTGTTTGTAACCCTTTATTAATGATGAACATTCATTAGGGGGGCTTTGATCAAATGCATTAATGCATTTGTATTTTAAGATTTTGTACTAGCCTCGTTACTATTTATGAACTCGCTTTTTATTTTGCTTGAAAATAGAGATATATTTTAAAAAATGGTTTGGTAACAAATTTTATGAAGTACCAACACATAAAGTAGTAATTTGGCTACTTTTGTTTTCATCAAGTTGGTCACTTTTGGGACTATGAAGCAATGTTTAAAGATATATTAATTAGTATTTCAGTTTATTGGTTTACTCTTTTATAAAATGTAAAAATCACTTTTTAATCTATAAACAACACACTCAATGACTACAAATCCTAATCCAAACACAATTAATGGGCATTTTCCTTTCATATGGTATATATATTTGGTTGGACTTAAATTCCCCGGCAATTAGGAGGAGCACTTAGTCAAAAGTGATACTGAATGTTGGATAAAAAACAGTTGCCTTGTAATCAAAATTCACCAAAACTACTTTAAAATACAAATCAAAATATAAGACTATATGTTGTTTGTTCTGCGTTTAACAGTTGAGATATGTGGTTGTGACTATACAGAATCAAATTCCATATATTTTGATTGTATACAGTGGTACTTTTCTCCAAATGATGAATCGCGTATCTCCAACTGTCTAGAATTGTCCAGATTATCGTTGCAGCCTCATGAATGTGGAAGGATCGTTATCGAACAAAGCTCCCAACATAGATCCTAATTTTGGCACGTCAAATTTTAAGCAGAACAAGAGTAGAGGCTCAATGATCATTCACGGATTAGTCATCAAGAACAACATCAGGGGCCGAAATACACCAGCCGCCACCTAAACATTTATCGATACGTCCTTGCGAAGAATAATGATACTAAGCTTTAAAGTGGAAGATATGAACATCAAGACAGTAAATTTGTTGCAACAAAATTGCTTGTCCAACTAACTAAAATTACATGTCAACAAGAATGAAATAAAATATGAATACAAAGTGCCCAGCATGGTAGGTGAACAATACCTACATAGAGGTAAGTAGCACTGTTCCATGTCCAAAGGGATTCAACCCAGTTCCAATAGTCACCAACACTAGTACCATAAAAGTCTTCAAAAGCACCTTTCATTAAAACATATGCTACTGGAGGAAATGCAATAAAACCTAAAGCAAGATTACAAGTGGCCCTCAGTAAGGTTCTCAAGCTCCTAGCTCGAGTATCAAGCTTCAAAGGTCGAGCCATCAGACAAATCGGGACAATGAGTAAAGCCCCGATTTCTGCTGTGGCAAAGTTAATGACTGACATGAGAGATAAACCAATGAAAGCGGTTGATATTGTTACAGATTTTAAGCTAGCCCACTCGCTTTTCTCGGGCTGAGATGTAGCAGCTTCGAAAATTGAAGAATCCAATATGAAGTATAAAATTAGGAGGCTAGAAGCTGATAGTAAACCCCAAACAGTAAAGTTTGTTGTTGGGGTGGAATTAGGTATTTGACATAGGAAATATGGGAGTAAGGAGACAACAGCACCCCATAAATGAATGACCAAAACTTTTCTGGCTGAGTTCAGCCATTTCCAAGATTTGTGGCTGACATCAACTTCAGAGGAAGATGTGGATTGAGGGGTGTACTTGTTAGCATCAGCATGGAGAGATGCTGCAACTATTGGAAGTGGTGCAACCAGTAATGCAAATGGAATCATGTAAACTCCCACTGATACAAACTTACCAGGAGATGTCAAGAGGTATAAAAAGAATGACTGATGAAATTTCTCCAGAAGGTTGTTTATTGAGCGTACCACTCCTTCAATCAACCTGCAACAAGTAGCACATGCTTTGCTGGGTGATCAAACAGAGAGAGAAAAATCTTCTGACTATGTGCTTTAGTATAAAGTACAGAAGCAGTTATACATAGATTATACAAGTTCATTAAATGTTAAAAGCTAAATAACATAACATTCTATACAACTTACATGTTACGATAGTAATAGTTTCCCATCACAATCACACACCCCTCTTGGAAAAAGAAATAATAAGGATACAAATCACTGCCATTTTGTCATTTGTCATGTTAAAGATTTCAATTTTTTCTCTTACCTAACAATTAGGTAAAAACTGCAAAACTTTAACAATATTTCCATTGATGGCCAGCCATTTATTCCAAGATTGTTATAAATAACACATGGATGAGTGACACATACCTTCCACCACGGAGAATGAATTCATTACGCCTGATCATTTTAGTAGGAGAAACTTTTGGTGAAATTTCCATAGTGATTGCATCAACTTGATAATCACGGAAGGCACCATGAGGACCAGTGGGAACACCCAAACCCTGGGAGGAATGATATACAAATAAAGAATATTTATAAAATGGTAATAGTACTAATATAATAATAGATACAATTTAGATGGAGTAAAAGTACAATACCTGAAAATACAATGAACTTGCTAGTGTAGCAGCCCCCTCAACATACTCAGTAGCAGAAATACCAAATTTCCATTGAGGATTTAAGCTTTTAGCAATTTTTCCCAGAGATTCAAATACGCCACCCAAAGTATTAAGCCACCTGGAGCCAAGTAGAGAAAATGTCTTCTTCACTTTCATCCGCAAACCTTGTTTATGTACTGCCAGATAATTTACAATATTGATGAGGTCCAGGTTTGGCATCTGCCCATTAGATGCCTCGGCATAGATATTAAGATTGTCTTCATGATGGTTACCTTGCTCAGCAACTTTTATCACAAGAGCTGCAGCCATAGTTCCGGCACGTCTAAAACCACTGTATAATTTTCTATCAAAATAAGGATTGTGTCCAAGTTCATCAATAGCATCACTGTCGTTACATGTTTCACTATTAACTATTTCAGCTTCATGGAATGCAGGGGCCTGATATTCTCTTAGCCATGCGGAGACAGCAGAATATTCTCCATATTGTGAATCGGCCACAAGCCATATGACATCCTTTGCCAACCAAGTAACCCGTGAAAGCAGTGAGAACACCGAGTAAGCAATGCCCAAAGACAAAGCCTCTGCTGGACCAACTTTCTTTGGATTGTAAGGCGTTACCAAGACAATAGCTTCCTTGCCATCGCCCCGTGGTGCTCTAATAATTCCAGCTATGTTGATTCCAAGTGATGAACAACTTATATTTTTTGAGACTATACCTGAATCAGGACTGGTGAAAAAGTGCAGTGGATGAAACTGATTCAATTGAGGGTAGAACTTGTGATAAGTAACCTCGGCATCCAAGGCTGACATATACTGTGCAATAATTTTATGACTATCACTGCATTGGAACACAGCGAAAGTTTTATTTCTTTTTCTCAGTTGTTTCGAAAAGGAGAGAATGGGGAGATAAAAAAATAACGAGATAATTAACAGAATATAACGATTGATAAATGTTTGAATCGTGGGAAAAAGGTAAGAATTCTAAAAACTACTCTCTAGATTCACTCATAGTTTTTGGTCAGATAGAAAAGTGGGAAGAAATAATATATATAATTATGTAAATTGACTTATATATCCTTTTAAGGTAAAATTTCTAACATCCAATGAGAGTCCATTATTTTACCACTTCATCATATCATTAATTTCAATGCATAATTACAAGAGTGAATTGACGTGGCAAAACAATGGACTCCTAAATGAATGTGAGTGTAAAACTAGTTTACAATAATAGCAAGTTTTCAAATCACGGTTGTAGTAACCGCCGCAGTCACAATTCATGATATTGCAGTCCCATCAAGGTCGCATCAAAATCAAATACCATGATATAGCAGTCCAGATTGCCATCGCAGACATTTATTTTAAAACTTTAGCAGTAATGCATGCTCTTTAAACTCTAAAGACTTGTTTTGATTGACTTATTTGAGTTTATCTACTAGCATAAGCACTTGTAAATACAATGTTCAAGAGGTTATAAAAACAGCTTATGACATATCAACAAGCTATTTTCAACTTATGCCAGTTTGACTTTATTTTATCTTGATAAGCACTTAAATCATGTTTGGATAAACAACTTAATTAAGCACTTATTGAATTAATGCTGATGTATAAGCTATTTCTATAACAAAACAAAAGTCAAAATAAAGTCAAACTATTTTTATATAAAACTTTCATAAGCTATCTTGGAGAGCTTATGAAAATTAACTAAAAATAGCTTACTTCATAAAACTTTCCTAAAAAGTCTCACAGTGTTCAAACAAACTAGCAACGGTAGTTTTTTTTAGAGTAAAACTAAAACGAGTGTAAAGAAATGTAAAATAAAACTAGAAAGAAATGAAATTGAGGTAAAAAGTAGTTAGTTACATGTGAGAATCAGTTAAGTCATTGATGAATTTGTTAGCATGTGAAACATGATGAGTAGAGAGCATGTTGTTAGCAGAACCTGAAAAATCAAAAACATTATTCAATTATTCAATCAAAATAAAAATAAAAAAGAAGAAGAGAGTGTGACCTGGCATGAGGGCATTTTCGGAAACGTAAGTATTCTTAGCGAGAATAGGGAGAAGTAGAAGAGCAACGATTCCCGATACGAAACAAACGATGCTGGAAAATGGAAACAGAAAACACGGTAATTAATTTCAAATTGAAATTGAAATTGAGAAAACGAAACTCGAAAAAGAAGAGAAGTGTACTTACCTAACATAATTACTGTGAGAGATTAGGAAAATCCCTAATCGTAAGAATGGACGAACTCTCGGTTTCGGCGTCACGCTTTCAACCATTATTTCTTCTCTTTTTGTGTTACATTCGCGGATCACACAATTTGCAGAAACACTCCAACGAAGAAGAAGGAGTGTTTTGTCAACAAAAAAAAAAAGAGTGTTGTTTTTTTCGGACAAAGAGAAATTGTGAGATTGGATTTAAAAGTTAATGGCCCAATTATTGTGCCTCCGCATAATTACTATTTTCACCCCATTTTTTTGTTCCAACTATTTGTACTCCATTTATTTATATATAGGGGTTTTTTTAGTAACCCAATTCTAAAAATTAAAATTACTAGTATCCTATCTTTTGAAAAATATATATTAGACTATTTTATAACTTAGTTATAAGTTGTCATTTACAAATACAACTTTTTTATAATCGCGATTTTCTTAAATATTTTTTTTTCTTTAAATGCATCAAATCGTCTTTTGGAACGACGACTTTCTAAAGTATATCAAAGTCCAATAAAAAAAAACAAATCTTTAAAAAGTCTGCATTAGAAACTCGGATTAGACTTCCTTAAAGAATTAACATTTGCAAATGGCAACTTCTAACTAAGTAAATAAAAAAGAAAATTTGATATATAATTTTTAAAATGTAGTATATTGTTAATTATTTTTTAAAGCTGGGTTATTAAAATAAAAAAACTCAAATATATACAACAATTTAATTTTTGTTGATATTTTTTCTTAATAACCCTTATTTCAAAAAAAAAAAAAATTGTCAAACTATTCCGTTTTAAAAACTATATACCAAAATGCATTTTTTCTATCTTAGCTGCAAGTCGTCTATTCAAATGACAACTTCTTTAAGGAAGCTCGAGTTTGCAAATGAGACTTCTCTAAAAGAATACTTTTTTAGATTCATTTTTTTTTTAAATAACTATGTATATATAACTCATTAAAAATAATTCATAAAAACACAACAAAACAAATTTTATAAAAATTACGATGAAATTAATGTCGAATGTGATCTCCAGTATTACATTGAGACTGTCTCCTCGTACTTATTCCCACACACCACAACAATTTTACGAGTTAACGCCGTATAACAAATTAATTTTGACAATCAATAAGAAGACAATCATCGACTATCATCGACTATCCTCTACATCAAGCGAAGAGGAATTGTTGTATAACATGTTAAATACTCGTTATAACATATTTGAGTCCGCTTCCCAATTACTTAATAATATGTATCAACGGAACTTTCATATTCAAAAGATTTGCGAATGCATATACTTCGTCTAATCAAATATTCAAATGGACTCTAGATGAAAATTGTTCTTCTACAATATATTTCCATCGACATCCTCAAGAAGAAAAGGAAGAAGAAAAAAAAACTCAAAATGTACTAAGACGTTGTCAAAATCTATACGCGTAACAAAACATTGATAGTGTGGTACTAGAGACTACATTTGACATTAATTTTATTATAATTTTTTGAAATTTTTTATGAATGAATTTTAATGAATTACACACATATATAATATATATATATATATATATATATTGTTAATTTTAAAAAATATTTAAAAAAGATAATTATAATTACTATTTGCAAAAACAATTTATAACTACTAAAAAAAAATATTTTAGTATATAGTTATGAGTTTTGTTTATATATTTTTTTTTTTTGAAATAAGGGTTATTAAATAAATCCCTTTTTTGTTATGGAGTTGGTGCAAAAAGTCGTGCTCAAAATCATCTATAAAAGGAAAAAGAAAACAACGAATAATTTTAGGTCATTAGTTTGGATACTAATTTATCATGTGAATATCTTTAATGTTTTCTTTTTTTCCCTATTTAACGACCGTGACATATAAATATGTCTAAGTTTAATACATTTTCTCCTGCATACCGACAAACAAGTAGTTAATTTTCATTTTTTTATTTTAAAAAGATTAAATATCAATATTAAAATATAAGCTAAATATTAAAGAGTTCAAACTATTAATGAAAAATATTTAAATCATGATAATAAATAAAGCTAAAAAGAATAAACAACTCTCATTTGTGAGAGTTATCAAGCCCTTTGGAATACTAGTTGCTAGCATAATAAAACAACAATCCCATCTATAATAAAAATCTTCCACTAGATCAAAGTGTTGTAATTATAACATTTTGATAACATGTTAATAAACATCTTTTGGTTTGAAAAATAGATTTTCGAAAATATAAAGAACCAAATACATGAAGCACATTGAAAGTATGTGACACATGCAAATATTTCGCACATAAATTTGCACCCCTGATAATTTATCATGATTATGGAAAATACCCCCATTCATGTTTATCAAGTAAAGATGAATTAGTTTTCGTGGATATCAATACCACTTTTAAACTTAAATTTGGTGATGGTATTCTAAATTAACCGAACAACAATTATATGCATATATTATTAATTTTTTTTGACTTAATTGACTCTATTTTAATTGAATCGTAAAAATAGTAATCTCATTTTATTTTTCTTCAGTTTTAATCTTCAGACATAATTTTAGTAAAATTTTTGATGAAATTTCATTATTTTTGCGTTTATTTAAATCATACATAATTCTTTTTATATCTTTTAAATAGGAGACAAAAATTGCAGTTAAACCTAATTTTTTTTTATACCTATTAAATACTTCATTCCATCTCTATAAATTATGATGTTTGAAGGGAAACAATGTAATAATAAGAGTTATGGGTTTTTTTAGTGAAAGAGATTGAAAATATGATGTGTCGTTTTAATTAAATCTCATTTTATTCTTTGTTAAATGTCATATGTCATGCCACACAAACATATAGTACAGTGCACATGTACAAAATTTAACTACTTAATAAAAAAAATATATATAATACAAAGATGGTTGATGATATAGACTTAAATGACTTTAAAAAAAATTTCAATAGTTATAAATATTTGTATATTTTTTCAAAGACAATTATAATAATACATTTTATATTCAAATACTAAATTAATCTTTTTTCTTTGACATCATAAAAAACTTGTATTAGGCGCTCCAACTTCTTCATGCTATCAATATTTTATGAGTAAAGGAAGTATCATGACTTATTATCTAAAATTTTAAATATAACCGACAACAAAATAATATATTTGAACTTAAAATACAATAATTTTTTTTAATATTTAATGTTATATATTTTTCGTTGTGTTTTTGCCAATATATATATATATATATATATATGTATATATATATATATATATATATA
>NC_021161.2:393881-409857 GCF_000331145.2 Cicer arietinum
TATATATATT
This sequence comes from Cicer arietinum, assembly GCF_000331145.2. Taxonomy (NCBI): domain Eukaryota; kingdom Viridiplantae; phylum Streptophyta; class Magnoliopsida; order Fabales; family Fabaceae; genus Cicer; species Cicer arietinum. Next base: position 393,892 of record NC_021161.2, read on the forward strand.
ATGATATTTGAAGGACAATAAGCGAAGTAAAAAAAGTTATTTTGAGAAAAAAGAGAAATATTTCGCAAGTTATATATTGCAGTGTTTCAAAATAAGAGATATCATTGTATCCAATAACTAATATCAAGATAATTAATTAATATTCCATACAACAAAAATTAATTAATAATACATTGCAGAATCTCGATGTGTTAAAGAACGTTACTTTCTGTACAAAAATTAAGTACCTTGCTTTTTTTCTTTCTTTCTTTCTTTCTATATCTTACTTTTTGCTTGATTAAAAATGTTCTACTTTTTTTATAAAAAATTACTATATCATAATCGTACTCAAAAAAATTACTTTATACTATTTTTTTGGGTACAATACTTTATACTTTCTAGTTTGTTGAAATAGGCCACAGCTTCCCACTTTCCACGTACACAACAACTTTTAACTTTGCCCTTAAATTATAATTATCTGTTTGATTTTGAAGGGCAGAGAAGTAATATTTCAATTAAAATAGTAGTTCTTTTAATAAAAAATTTAAAGTAAACAGACACTCCAAATTATTTTATTTGAGTCCAAAGTTTGAAAAATGTTCCGACTCACTGTTTTTCGATCTCATTATTGATATTTTTATTAAAAGGTGCTTTACTCTAATAACTAGTTTTTTATTCATGTTTTATTTAAGATATATTTTGTGCTAAAATTGTCGACAACCATATTTAGTAGCTTTGCACTTAAAGAGTGCTTTGTCCCCAAAAAAAAAAGTAATATTTCTTTGCTAAAAAAAACACCACAAGTGTTGTTTGTTTCGCACTTTCCCTAAAACCCTAAACCCCCAAAACCTCACTTCTTCAACTCTCTCACATTCACCACACACTCAATTCAACTAAATTATTCGCGCAATGCAAAATTCTTGATCGAGTGTTGAAGAAATGGAGAACAACATGGCGTTGTTTTTGCTGAGTTGTGCGGTAACGGTACTAATTGCAGAACACGCTGTTGCATCATCACCACCGCATTCTTCTTCTGGTCCTCACATCTCTCATGTTAATCTCCTATTACCTCCCAAAATGACTTTCCCGGTTGAATATAGACTTCAAGGAAGTGACGGTTGCTTCAAATGGTTCATTTCTAACTTATTCTATTACTCTCAATTTTAGTTACTTCAGAATTTATATATATACACAATGTCATTTCAATTTACTTAAATGCATGGACTATGAAACAAGACGTAAGCACGAATGTGACACTACACCGGCACATGTACTAATTTGAGAAATTTGAAGTGACTGAGAGTGTTTTGATTGACTTATTTGAACTTATATTATAGTGTAAGTATTTGTTAGACTTTTTAGAGAGCTTATGGAAATATCATTCTATAACTTATGACACATTAATAAACAGTTTTTAGTTATTTCAATAAGTTATTAAGTTATATAAGTTATGAAAACGGCTTATACTTTATGAGTTGGTAAAAAAATCACATTTTTTTATTTAAAATAATGACTTTTGAAAGTTTTCATTTGTTAGTTACAGTTTTTTGAAGAAATGATAATCTGAAGACAAAAAAAATCTAAAAACTGTTCTAGATGAGAAACTGTTTTTAGTAGCTTCTAAAAAAGATCATTTTTGATATCTGATTTTTTTATTTATTTAAAAAGGCGATTTTCATTACAAACAAACACAAAACAACTTATGCTTTTATTTAAAATCTCTAAAAAATAATCTTTAAATTATTGAGTGCCAAAATCACTTTTTTTTTTAATTTATAACAAACAAGTCCCATATGATAATAGTTTGACTTTTATTTTTTATTTTATTTATTTTATAGAATTGCCTGTACATAAACATTTATATGATAGACGTCAATGCTATAAGTGGTTAATTTAGGTGTGTATCCAAACGAGTCTGAATTTAACCACATGTGTTATTGTCACACCAACATGTGTCGGACACTATGCATATCTTCAATTTGAAGTGTCAGTGCTACGGTGCACATGAATGATATAGCTCTATCTCAAGTTACTTTTCTTTATCACTAGTAAAATGAAAGCATGAGGAAGTTTAAATGTGTGTTTGAGTAAGCCTATATATTAAAAGTGGATTCTGAATGAACTTGATTTTCATGTAAAATTTATTTGATTAACAATTAAGTTGAGCTTGAAGGATTTATGCCCGTCGTTAAATATGGTATAATTTCTTTTGACATAATGAAGAAGTGTTGTTACTTTTATATATAATATAACTCTATCTCCAATTACATTTTTTCGCCAGTAAAATGAAAGCATGAGGAAGTTTAACTGTGTGTTTTGAGTAAGCATATACTAAAAATGGTGTATGAATGAACTTGATTTTGTTGTAAAATTTATTTAACATTATAATTGAGTTTGAAGGTTTTATGCCTGTTGTGATACTAAGATATAATTTTTTTTTCACCTAATACACAAGTACTACTCTTGAATGAAATATAAGCAAAAAAGTAAGTGAAAAGTCAATGTATCTACTCTTAATTTTTAACTAGATACATCAACTTTTCAGTTACTAATTTTGCTTATATTTCATTCTGGAGGGAGTAGTTTTTATCAATTTTGTTTGAACTGAGATTTGGAGACAACAATTTTAATTTGAAGCGACTAAACGTCGTTCTTTTACATTAAATAAACCACGTTTCCTTCATCAAACTTGATTTTGAAGGTTGCAGATGTTTTTTAAGCTGCTATAAATTGTTTATCATGGGCAAGTGATTACCTGAGGATGTTTTTGGAGTCACTTTTGATTTCTGAATTAAGAGAGTTATATACTGTTTATAATTAAAGAACAAGGAGGGATAGGGATATTGAATTTCTGAGTGGTGCTTATTGATTTGCTTTGGCAGTGAATCGTAATTCCCTGTTATTGAATTCATCTTGATGATTATGCAATTTTTTTTGGTGACTTGTTAGGTCATGGGATCATCACGATGTTCTGTCTGTTTTGCCTGAGTATAATTCAAGCAACAAATGCTCAACAAGTGCAAGGCTGCGATCTATTGCCCCTTATAGTGGTCGGAAGGAGACTGCTGTTTATGCCACGGATGTGAAAACTGGAATTGTGATTCGCTGCAAGGTCTTCATTGACAACATATCCAGAATCCAGATATTTCATAATTCTATTAAGCTTGATTTAGATGGGCTTGCTACGTTGCGTGTTCGCGCCTTCGACATTGAAGGTATTCGTCAAGTGAATATATTGTGATTTTTGTACTTTAGATTGTGAAACTCCTGATTCATTGTATACCTCATTGACATGGTTGGTTTTACTATTTTGCTGCATTGACTTTGCAAAATTGTTTTGCAAATATGGTTTCTTTACCATAATTTCTCTTGAAATCTTTTACTGTTTCACATGATGGGAGAAGATGTGAGAAAGTTTGCACCTTTAATAAACAAAAGATGACACCACGTTATAGGACTGGCGCGAGAAATAGTATGGGGCTTATTTCACGCTTTGTCTTTCAAGTTTGCTAGACATAACTTGGGAATTTAACTATTCATCATTTATTTATTTGCCTATTTAATTTATCTATTAGACATGATTGCTTTTAGCTTAACAATTTTTTACTAATTTCAAGTTTATCATTTTTTCCTCCCTGAGGCTAGGTCAGACTGGAAATATTTATTAAACTTTTCTGTTGTGCTGCAGAAAATGAATTTTCCTCATTAGTTGGCTTACAGTTTATGTGGAGCCTTATGCCTGAAGCCAGTGGACTACCCTATCGGCTTGTTAATGTTCCTCTAAAGGATTCTCCCCTCAGTGATTGTGGGGGACTCTGTGGTGACCTAGACATACAGATAAAACTTGAAGATGATGTAAGTCTGCTACTAGCTGGTTTGAATGTGTTAAATCACTGTGTTGTAACTAATAATGAATGTTTAATATTATATCCAAACTTTTTTCATGTCCGGTTTTGCAGGGTGTATATTCAGATCTTTTTGTAGTTAAGGGAACTGAGATTGGTCATGAGATTGTGTCAGTCCATTTGCTTGAGCCACAATTACAGAATTTGGCCGATGACATTGTTCTCACTGTAGCCGAAGCTATGTCGCTTGATCCTCCCTCACCCGTTTTTGTTCTTGTTGGTGCAGTCATTCCCTACACCCTTAAAGTCATGCGTGGAAATATTCCTCAAGGTTTGTCAAGTTGTTTGGTTTTCATTTAAATCTTTCTGGTAGTCTCTTTGAAGTCGTAAATCTTTCATTTCGGTGCTTATGCTGTCAAAATAGAAATGCAATTGGCTATTTCTAGATTGGGGACTTTTTATTTTTCTGTATTTTAGGAGAATTATTGACCTCCTTAGATGTGCTCTTTTAATGAATTCATCTAATTTGCAACCCTTTTTCTTGAAATTTTGCTCCGACATCTTATCTTGTCTAAATCTCTGTCTAAGGTTATGATTTTGTTTGGATAGCATTTGACATTTCCATTAGGGTCTATTTGGTTCAACGAAGTGGAGGAAAAGGATTTTAAAATTCTGTGTTTGGTTTGACAAGGGGAGGAGAGAGATTTTAATTGAAGGAAAATGTCAAATTACATTTTTCACCCTTATAATATTTAAGGTTACATTAAATATAAAGGATATTTAAGTCTATGTTTAAAAAAGTATTCTCTCCCCTCCAAATCAACATCTTCACTCGAAAGTTTGGACAAGTTTTTTGTGCTCGATCCCTTCATACTTGATACTACTAATAACTTTTGAATATTTGTTGTCTTACCAATATTTTTCTTTTGCATTTGTAGTGGTTACTTTACCCTCACCACATCATCACTGGTCTGTCTCAAATGCTTCGGTTGCTCAGGTTGACTCGAAGACAGGGTTAGCGTATGCATGGAACTTGGGGATGACAGCTATTATTGTTGAAGATACAAGGGTTGCCGGTCATGTACAAGTTTCTTCACTAAATGTGGTTCTACCAGCTTCTTTATATTTATATATAACGCCTTTGTCTAGTTCTGGTGATCCTGTGGAAGGAGTCGAATCTGTTCCTCTAATGGCCCGTTGGTATGTTGTATCTGGCCGTCAATATCTTATCCAAATAAAGGTTTTTGCACATGCTCATGATGCACAAGAGATTTATATTACAGAGGTAGTTTGCTTTATTCTACTTTGACTACTTAAATAATAACAATGGTAAAGCATGTGTATATTGGCATATAAATTTTCTTTCCTCTGATCTTCATCTATTTTATAATTGTGTTGAGAGGAACTATTGTGTTACATTTTTATTCCTATCAGCTCAAGCTTTTGTGGTAAATGTCAATCCACTGCCTAGGAGCCAGATAAAGTTCTATATCTTTAATGATGTCTGAGAATCTTTGTAAAGAGCTGCTTTAGATGGACATAATGTACACCAATTGAAATTCGTACAAACTTATCTTCTTTCATTCAAGAAGCTCTTCCTTCTTAGAAACTTCTGTTCCTCTCCCCAGGTAACTGCGTCACATCCAACACAGAACAAGCAAATGCGATGCAAATTATGCATCTATGACTCTAGAATGGAGATTAACTCGCTTACAAAATTGCTTCTTTGTAAACTTTTGTTGACTCACATAGACTTGTATCACATATAATTGTGAGTTTGAGGAATGTTGGACAAGACTGCAATCTAGTGATTATTTCCCCTTGGACATTCCTAAGATGACAGTGGTTCAGTGTTTTTTAGAAACCAAAAATACAACTTCTGGATGATAGCATTTCACACAATATTAACTTCACTCTTGTAGCACTCGGCTCCAAAATGCATCTAATATCTCAATTTGAACTCGTCTGCAAAGGAAATGGGCGGTGCTGTATTGAGTCACATTCTTGGCCTTATTTCTAATACTATAAACATAAACCACTTGGTTACTACCTGAAACAATGGGTTCTAAAACTTTTTTCTGATGTGAATGTTTACGGGGAGTTAAAAGCCTCTCCATTTTCTCTTTCCATTTTTCCTTTCCATTATTATAGTTTTGAAGTGTAATAAAAATATTTGAGGCCACCAAATTTCACATTAATATATATTTATTCCCAAAACTATGGTAATGGAAGAAATGGAGAGGATCCTAACCCGTTTATGAGAAGGATGAGTGCCCATTCCAAGGCTAGGGCATGACACAAACCACAACAAGGGCTTATAGTGGCAATTATGGATGACCCACGGAGAACCACTATTTGCATAAGACCTTTTTGTTGATTTCATCCGATCCTACTAGCTGTGTCAAGTCAACCCTTATTGGCTTAGGCTATATTTTAAACAAGATAAAGGGGCTGCTGCTTTAAAAAGTTTGTCTACAATTTAAGTGCTATTCATGATTTGTACATTTTTCAATACTTACATTACATAAAAAGTTCTAGCTTTGTAGATGTAATGACTACCCTAATCCCTGTCACGAGTATGATTCTTTGGTAATTTATTCCATCAGGCAAATAAGTAGGACACACCTTCAAATTTGCCTATTGACATCAAGTAATGTGGTCATGGCATTTTATTATATTTTATTTTATTTTACATTACTTTCTTATTTTTGCTGCTACAAATTATGCCTCTGTATTGGGAATTTCATTTTTAATCGATCTTTTTCCTATATTATATGCATTTCTTTTGACAGTTTTTCTCTTGTAACATTCTTCATTGTGTTGCAGAACGACGATGTTAAGGTTTATGATTATCAGTCAGATTATTGGAAAACAGTTTGGGTTTCAAATGATATTGCCGTAAAACATGGCTGGCGGAATACTAAAATCCTGAAAGCTTATTCTCCAGGACTTGGAAATTTGACTGCTTCTGTGAGCTATCCTGGTGGGGCTGATGACAAAAAGGAGGTGATCGTTCTTTCTTTGATGCTTTTTTATAGAGGCTATTTGTTGCTTCATAGTCTTAGGATATAGGAACATTATTTCTAGTACTTTTTGGAGGTTCTCATATTGTTTTTGGGACCTTGTAGATTATCAAAGTTGTGCAAGAAGTCATAGTCTGTGATCCAGTAAAGTTCTTCCTGGGAAATGAAAGTGGAATAATCTTACTGCCCTGGGCCCCTGGTGTTTATCAGGATGCAGAGTTGAAGGCTGTAGGAGGTTGGAAGCTTTTTCTAATTGCTCCAATCTGAAATAACTAGCTTATTCCTGATATTTGTTCTTATACTTTTGATCCCACCTACCTGCTGTAGGTTGTGCAAAAGCAGTGAGTGACTACAAATGGTTGTCTTCAGACTCATACACTGTATCCGTGTCAGCTTCTGGTACTATCCAGGCAAAAAAGCCTGGGAAAGCTACTATTAAAGTGGTATCTATATATGATTCACTAAACTATGATGAGGTACTATTGTCATCTTTAGTGAATTTTATCATGTTGCCGAAATCTAGTGTCATTAGTTTTCATCTGTTCTTATGTTATATAGCATGGTATTTGAATGTACGAATGTTGTTTAGTTGGAGAGTAGTATTGTACGGGGTAAACATATTGGCTGGGCTTATACATGTTGTGCTCATTACTCAAAATTGTGCTTTGTTTGTAAGTTCATCCCTTTACACTTCATTCCTTTCTAAATAGTATCAATACTCAAATATTGCTGCTCTGTTCCAAAATTAAAAATTGAAAATCTGTGTTTGCTGTCTGAATTGGATAATTTCCTTCTTGCTTGGTGGTGGGTCCCTTCATGAATGACACTGTCTGTGTCATTTATGTATTTACTATTTTCTATCCACGCATAAAATATTCATAAAGTTTACTTCAAATATCGATGAATATCTATACAATTCTTCCATGTTTTTATTTTGTAATTTTTATTTGCTTATAGATCCTGGTTGAAGTCTCCATTCCATCTTCTATGGTTATGCTTCACAATTTTCCTGTAGAAACTGTTGTTGGATCTCATCTTCAAGCTGCTGTGACAATGAAGACAGCAAATGGTCATACCATGTTTGAGGATATTGTGAAGTTTCCTTTCCATTTCACTAACAACAACACTGCTTGGTACTTTTGGTTATGTGGATGTTTCATGCGCAGGTGCCCTTTTCTACAGATGCAATGCCTTCAATTCATTGATAAAGTGGAAAGCTGGAAGTGAGTCTTTTGTAATTGTCAATGCAACAGAGGAGTTGTCGTACTTGGAAACAGTGCCAAATCGTCAGCTCCATCCATCAGATGACGGCTTTCCCTGTTCCTGGACTTACATATATGCTTCTAATTCTGGTCAAGCTGTAATCCATGCCATACTTTCTAAAGAATATCACCAATCCAGTCATGGTCCTGTTGTCTTAAAAGCATCCTTACTTATTGCGGCATATCCACCATTTATTGTACGTCAGGCAGGTGATGGAAACCACTTTGGTGGTTACTGGCTTGACGTGGCTCAAGCAGAACATAATAAGCAATTGCATAATTTGGAGGAGTTATATCTTGTTCCTGGGACAAATTTAGACTTATTACTTTTTGGTGGACCTGAACCATGGAACAAACATGTTGATTTTATTGAAACTGTGGATGTTTTGGGTGGAGAGAATGCTCTGACCGGTGATGGAGTTCTCGTGCATCAGATATCTGGCAACAACAGGACTTTGTATAGAGTTTTATGTCAAACACTGGGAACCTTTGTAAGTTTCAGCATTCCTTTCTTAGTAGGAAATTTCCTAGTGTTAATGTAGTGCTCTTGTGCAACATTAGTCACTTAATGTGTTTAGTTAGTTTTGTGGTCACAACCAAAATCTTTAGTAGCTTGTAACAGAATTCTATTATGCTCTGTGTAATCAACTGTAAACAGTTATATAAAAACTGGTAGCTATATGAAGATGGTAGAGAATAGAAAATCTATCTGCTCAGGCAGCTCAATACCCCCCCTCCCTCTCTATTTTCTCTCAATTCCCTTCATTTTCATTCACCCTCTTTTCGTCATCTCTAGCATTTTTAAGATGAGATAGGAGTCGAAAAATAATAACCTTTGTTTCACATGACTCAGAAACTGCTTTTCAGACGTGGGAATTTGGTTGGGGATGATCATCCTCTGCCTTCCGTAGCTGAAGCTTGGCTACCAGTGATATGTAGCATTCCTTCTTCTATTGTACTTATAGCTGATGAGCCAGGTAGGCATTTCTCACTATGTTTTAATCTTTGACAACAGAGGTTTTTAGATTTCTGTTTCTTGATTAAATTATTCTTTCCAGCAAATGACTATGAAATTATTAGAGCAGCCGCTCAAGCTGAGCGTAGTTCACGGAGACTTCGCGATGCCCCTATTACTGTGGCAAATGGGCGCACTATTAGAATATCTGCAGCTGGTATTAGTGCTTCTGGAGAAGCTTTTGCAAATTCATCATCTCTGAGTTTGAAGTGGGAACTTAGCAGCTGTGAGGGACGAGCATATTGGGATTATGCATTTGATATTGTGAAGTTCCACAGTTGGGAGAGGTTTTTGGTCTTGCAAAATGAATCCGGATTGGTACTGAGAGATTCCTAATAATTTCGTAATTTTATTTACTGTCCGACCTTTTGACTGAATTTGACAGTTTCTGGTAATTTAGTTGTGTTTGAAAACTTGCTGTTCGAAATACTAGTTTATTTTTATTCACTAATTGATAATTCTTTTTCAGTAAAGGATGAACATTATTTTACATGTCTTGTTCTAGTGTATGGATAACTAACATGATCTTCAATGCTCTGCCTCTCAGTGCTTTGTTCGTGCTACTGTTACTCGCTTTCTTGATGGCTTGGGAGATGATATATTTCACCAGTTTCCTCGAACTGAAAATTTGCTTACAGATGCCATTCGTTTACAGGTACTAGTTGAAATTAGTATTTCAGATTGTGAAACTGATTCTATTATGTATTAAAAATGAATAGTTTATAAGTTTCACAGTTAAGTTCTGTATCTTCTCTCTGCAGTTGTTCTTTATGATGGGATTTTAGAGCAGTTATGTTCTTATTATTGTTTTGTCTTGAGGAGTTGTCTTATCGTAGTATTGGTGTGACAATGCAGCTTGTTTCTATGTTAAGAGTTGATCCGGAGTTCAGCTTGATATATTTCAATCCTAATGCTAAGGTAACCCTTGGTTGAAAGATTTTCCAAGATACAGTATTATCATATATTCTAACACCTACAATAGGAGTTATTAGTGTTTAGTCTTTTGTATCAAGTCATAGTATCCAGTTAATATCATTAACATTCAAAGTTCTTATTTTTACTATATTGTATGTCTGCCTTCAGGTAAATTTGTCAATTACTGGGGGGAGCTGTTTCTTGGAAGCTGTTGCAAATGATTCTCAAGTGGTGGAAGTTATTCAACCACCAACAGGCCTAGAATGTCAACAACTGATTTTGTCCCCTAAAGGATTAGGAATAGCTGACCTGACTTTATATGACACGGGGCTAACTCCTCCATTAAGAGCATCTGCACTCGTAAGCTCCATTTTCCATCACTTTTGAATTACTTGAAAAATGCCTGATTTTAATGTCCATACCTCAATATTTGGATTGATAAGAGTATTTTGCAAATATATTTTCATTGTTATGATCCTTTCTCTATTAGAATGATAAATTTCCAATCACGTATTTTCCTGCATGCTTGTGACACCTATTTTTGTCTGGCAAGCCACAGACTTTTTTTGTCTTGTCATTCAGACCTAAAGATGAATACAAAATCTTTTAATTGGCCATACCTAATTTTGATTTGTCCCCACCTAATGGGAAAAGAGTCTTGTTATTGTCTAGTGCTGTCCTTGACTAAGTGATTTAAGCTTGTGATCTTGTATAAAAGTTTATTGACTTGTGTAGTTTCAAAACTTAACCCCAACAAATGTCGATAGGTGTTAAAATTTGCATTAGTTTTCTTTGATCTTCATCAGAAAAGAACTTGTCCTAACTCTCTGATGATTAAGTGATGTTGTTTAATGTTTGATGCTTTTAATGGTTTATCTTTACAGGTCCAGGTTGCAGATATAGAATGGATTAAGATCATGTCCGGTGAAGAGATTAGCCTAATGGTATGTCTTTTCTATTCTTGTATTTTGGTTAAAAATGGCTCAAGCACAAGATTTTATGTGATGGGCATATATGCAGCACATAATGATTTAACTAAATAACAGGTAGAGAAAACCAAAAGAAAGGTGGAGTAACACCTTTTTAGCCCGCTCAAACCTGACTTCTATCAATAATTTTTTTATGAATTTAATCGTCCATTAACCTTCATCTCTAGTTCTTAATATTACTGCTGCCAGGCGTTGGTGTTTTCCTTCTGTTGAAGTTGTGGGATTTTAGAGAAAAGGAGGAGAGAAAATAATAAGAGTTTAAATATTATTGATAATAGCTCAATGCTGATTTGATTACAAAAGACTCAGTACTAATCTTTATTTATAGAGAAACATAGACTCAATCCTAAATCAGGAATAAATCATAATAATAATGAGAGATATTCTAAGATATCTCTATGGTTATAAATTGATCATAAGAAATAACTCAAGATACTCTAATATAATATAATAGATATTATAAGATATTTTCTAATATTCTAACACTCCCCCTCAAGCTAAAGCTTACTAAGCTTTAGCTTGTTACAAGAAAACAATGTTTTGCTCCGCAAAATAATAAAAAAAGATGGAAAGGCAACTCAGGGATGCAGATGAAGTTGGAGATAATTGCTATAAATACAGCCTAGCCAGATAGCCGGAATGATCATCAGCATGAGAGAAATTCATGACAAGCAATTGAACAAAACAAAGTCCGTCCTTCTAAAAAACTGCATTTGGAAGCTTCAAACCAATAATATCAGAGACATCAAAATATTTAAACTTGAATTTGCTTTAAGGAGAGAGAGACATGCTTCAGGGAGAGAAAGGCAAGGCCAATACATCTGGGAAAAAGATAGGGCCAGTGTATCTGGGACGAATTACCAAACTGATTTGATTACAAAAGACTCAATACTAATCTCTATTTATAGAGAAACATAGACTCAATCCTAAATCAGGAATAAATCATAATAATAATGAGAGATATTCTAAGATATCTCTATGATTATAAATTGATCATAGGAAATAACTCAAAATACTCTAACACCTTCTTTCTTATTGAATCAACTTTGCTAAATGCTATATAGTGAATTTTTACTTCTTGGTTGGCAAGTTGTTACAACTAAATTTGTCTCACAATCTACCTAGGAGAGTAAATACAAAAAAATTGGGTATGGAAGAAAATGGGTCTTTTAATGTGTGGAAGAAATGAACATTTGTTAGAATAAGGATTAATGCAGCTGCCTGTATTTATGGATACCTTCATTGAATTTATGGATACCTGTAGTTATGTATTTATGGATACTGTATTTTATAAGAAAGGGATATTTTCTGATAGATTCATCTGTATAGAGAGACAGAAAACATAGACAAGCAAAATAATTATCAGTTCATCAGGGAAAACATTCTCTCTGGAGTCACCAGAATTTTCCTTTGTCAATTCTAAGGATCAACTTGCCATATCTTTACTAATCTCTAAGGAATCTTGAATAACTTATATATCTGACAAGATGGATGCATGAGATATTGGTATTTATAATAATATGATTTGTTAGTATCCATTGGGATTATGATAGAATTACATTCTTATTTAGATTATATCTCTTTCTCATTCATATTCAAGTATATCCAATCTAGAATTTCAACAACATGTACTATCCTGATCTTTACAGGAAGGAAGTTTGCAAACTATTGAGTTGATGGCTGGTACAAATGGAGGAAGCAATTTTCATGCTTCCCAGGTTTGAATTGTTTTCCCTATTTAATTTAATTTAATAAGCTACAGCCTGTTTCTTGTGTTTGGCATGTTTTACCCTGATCTTGTGGGACATAATCTTTACTGTCTCGGATATGGTCAACAAGACATCTCATACGTTTCTGTTGGTCTTGTTGGATGTTATCTTCCCCATATTCACGCATAGAAACATGTCATAGGGAGTTTTTTCTATTTCAACTTGTTAATGATTGGGAAATTATGTTGCAGTTTGTTTACATGAATCTTCATATACATGTTGAAGATACCATAATTGAGCTGCTGGATACTGACAATCTGTCTAGTCTTGTTGGTGGACATGTTAATGCACCAAGTTTTAAAATAAAGGGGAGATATCTTGGAATTACAACCCTTTATGTAAGTCTACTATCAACGTGTATAAACCTGACCTCAGTCTAAATAAATTTCTTCATGGATTTTTGAGAATTTAAAAGCTTGCTTATTATTTATTGAAACCAGGTTAGTGCTATTCAACATTTTGGACATGTAGTACAAAGTCAAGCTATTAGGGTGGAAGTGTACAAAGCCCCAAGAATACACCCTCATGAAATTTTCCTGCTACCTGGTGCGTCATATGTGGTATGTTCTAAAGTACAATTGTTGTTTCTTCAGTAGTAGTTTAACTTGAAAATGTGGACTTCGAAAGTAACACATACCATATTCTTCTCTTCAAATTATGTTTAATTTTTCTGTTGAAAAAGGCCATGTTTATATATTTTAGAAAGATAAGTGCTCACATTCATTTCTAGGTTCACAATTCATGTAATATCTCTACTTATTTGTTTGCTTGACGCCCGAAAGTTTTTGTTGCTCGTTTCAAGGTTAGGTTAATGGGGTCAAGTCTAGAGTTATTTAAGGAGCCTATGAAGTTTTGAAATGTACCTTGTTCTTAAGCTAGTAGAGAAAAGCCAAGTGAAGGGTTTAAGTTTGTCTTCATATAAGTCTTTCTTCCATATTTTTCTCTTATATGTATTATTTAGTGTTTTCTTTTGTGATTATTTATCTTCGCAATCTAGTTTTTCAATCTTGGACTATTCTGACTAGTGACACAATTGTTCACTCATTCTTGGTTCTACAATAATGTCGTTTTTTTTATTTGCTTAGCTTACCATGGAAGGTGGCCCATCTCTCGGTGCTAATGTTGAATATGCAATTGAAAGTGATAAAATTGCAAGTATTGATAGATATTCCGGACGGCTCTTGGCAATTTCTATTGGGAACTCAGTAAGATGTTAAACCCTGTATATGCTCAGTTTAGCTAATTGTCAAGCACAAAGCACAGGCCTTTATACATATACACAAGATTGGTTTTCAGCTTTGGCTGAACTTGGGTGTTTATTATTGTATTTTAATGGTGATGTTACTAGGACAGATAATCTGCTGATGTAAAATAAGTTGTGCCACTCTCAGTCTTATAAAATGAATTAATAGTAGTTAAAAAGTCTGTTTTCAACACAGCATAATCTTGAGCACATGCTTTGCTTACATTTTGTAGGCTTTCTCGTGTGGGGGTGTTAGCCATAGTTGGTAAAATAATATCCCTTGCTCGACTTACTAAGCTTTGAAATGATGTGGTTCTTTGACATCTTTGCTCCATTAATTCTTGATACTGGTTTTTTGCGTGTTTTGCTCTTACATTAAGATGGATTTTTCTCTCTCCAAATCCTTTGAAAATTCCTAATTTATTTATGTCATGAAAGGAAAATCTGTTATAATTTGTCCTCATATTCTTAATGATATTCTTCTGCACAAATATTTTCCCCTTATCTTATGGGAGCACGTGTGATAATATTTGTCATATGGCTGTTTTCTAGTTAGTGCAATATGTATTTTATATTGAACATGTCTGGTTTGTGTTTGATATAAGTTTAATCCAATACCTCATTATTCTTGTCAGACAGTTGTTGCGAGCGTGTTTGTGAATGGAAATACTGTGATTTGTGAAGCAAGGAGTATTTTAAGGGTGGGAGTTTCATCTACTATCAAATTGCATATGCAGAGTGAACAGCTAGGAGTTGGCCGCAAACTTCCCATTTATCCGTTATTTCCTGAGGTGATAGTTACAAAAAAAATGAAACGTGTCCTTCCTCTGTGTATTTCAAATGTTAATATTGACGACATTTTTGGTTTTGCCAGGGAAATTTATTTTCTTTCTATGAGCTATGTAAAAGTTACCAGTGGACTATTGAAGATGAAAAGGTTCAGCCTTATTTTCAAATTATCTTTTCATTTAATTACCAGTTCCCCATCCTCCCCCTTTTAATACAGGTAAGAAATGTATTAAAGGGCACTAATTAACAGTTCTCCACCCTCCCCACACTATACAGTAGTTATACTTCCTACGAATCAAAACAACATTATTTATGGTCTAAAAATCACATTTCATGGAAGCAAAACACCTAGGAAGAAGAGTTAGGTTCGGAAGGAAAGTGTGTTGTGGTCTTAAAGAAAGTACTAGTTTCAAACGAAGTATCTGTATATACTGACCAAGTGTTCTGTGCTGTTAGCTCCAAGTGTTCCAATCAAATTATACATAGATAACTTAAACCAGCATGGGAGTATTCTTCTGTATATACCGACCATTTTTAGCACTAGAATTGCATCTCCAGCAACATATTAGTTTTAAACTGAAACACCATAATGGAGACTTCCAAGCCAAACAAAATTGTGCTGCAAGTATGGCATTTCTAATTATTGACTTCTCATCATCTGCCTAGCATATATTTTTGGCTATTCAATTTCCTCCAAATCATACTCAACCGTGTAAGATAGTCTAAAGAATTGACTTGCTATGTTTCTTTAGGTGCTGAGTTTCAAGGTGGCAGACAGCTTCCATGGTGAAAAATACGGGACTGTTTCAGAAGAGAGTCAAGTTGCTGGTTATTCTGATGAGAATGACCTTGGATTTATTAATGTCTTGTATGGAAGGTATTAAGTTGTGTGTCATTCTTGTCAAGAATAATAGCACGCCATACTGTTTCCCTGTTAAAAAGTATTAAATATCTGAATCCAAATAATGGTCTTATTTTTCCAGTTTATATACCATCGGCGACTCTTTTCAAGCTTTATATTGATTTTGTGAGGTTCAGTAGTTTCATTTTTTTCTCGTTGGTCTTTCATTAAACACGATTCATCTGATAGGACATAATGGTTCGGTTTGTGAGGCAACATAAAAGTTATTGGCTATA
>NC_021161.2:410507-429379 GCF_000331145.2 Cicer arietinum
TATTGGCTATAACTATAAATTACGCTCTTTCTTTTTATTCCTTGATATGTTCTCTATGTTTTCCTCGGATTGATAAGATATGATTCAGTTACTGTTTTTAAGCCTTAAACTTTTGAGATTGCTGATTCTGTTTTCCTTGTATATAATGTCCGATTTTCCTCATGTAATACACACAATATGCTTTTCTGTGTACATATAATTTACAACAGGTCACCAATTAATGACTATTATAATCATTTTAAAAGGCACAGTATTGGAATATGTAATTGAGTGCCAGGTATTTATTTATTTAATTATTTTGGTCAGATCTGCTGGCAAGACAAATGTTGCTGTATCATTCTTGTGTGAATTTTCAACTTCTGGACCAAAAACACAGTCAAGGCTGTACAGTTCATCTTTATCAGTAACAGTGGTTCCTGATCTTCCCCTGGCTTTGGGACTTCCAATAACCTGGATTCTTCCTCCCTATTATACAACTACAAGCCTTTTGCCTTCCTCCTCAGAATCTTCTACACAATATGATGGTCAGAATCACAAAGGAACCATCAAGTATTCTTTATTGAGTAGTTTGGAGAAAAATGCTCTGCAGAGAGATGCTATGTTCATTGATGGGGATAGAATTAAAACAACAGAAAGTAATAATCTTGCCTGCATTCAAGCTAAAGATCGTATCACAGGTAGAATAGAGATTGCTTCTTGCATCAAGGTTGCTGAGGTATGAATTTTATCTTTCACCTACTATTTATTTGGGACCACTGGTTGGCAGTTGGCATTCTTAGGAGTGTACATCTTTGCAGCCTTGGGGCAAAACTGTTTCTGCAAGAGCAGGCGGTCTTTAACCAAGTGTCAAGTTTTAACTTTACACGACGAGTATTTAGCACATTAAATGGTTTTAAACATGTATAACGCAATTTGTACATTATGCTCATTGACTGGAATAAGAGAGGGCTGCTTTGTGTTAAAATAAGTTTTTGACATGCTAGTGGGCCTTAGCCTTATTTTGGTGAGAATTGGTCATATCCTTTGTATTTCAGACAGGGTAGGGGTGAGAATGTGTTTCTAGCACTTCTCTTTTACTAACTGAGACATGGATGTATTGAATTTTTTTTAGTACTTTTTTCACTTATCATAGATGGATTAATGGCTTGTTTTTTATCCATCCATCTTGGTCCAATCGGGTACATCCATTTCCCAATCCTACCTCTAGGTGCAGTTCTGTCTAATAGAACAAGTATATCATCTAATTTATTGACGATGTTATTTGCATTCTAGTCTAGGCACATGTCAATTTTTTGGGAATTGTAATGACCATAAATTCTATATCATGATCAAGGTGACTCAAATTAGAATAGGCAGTAAGGAGGTTCTCCTCAAAGTGATTGACCTTGCTGTTGGTGCAGAACTTGATCTTCCAACAACCTTTTATGATAATCTAGGTATCAATGTTTCCTTAATAATGAATCACATGTAGGAACTTCAGACTGAAAGTACTCATCTTTTGTTGTGTCGTCCTGTGGTTCAACAGGAAATCCTTTCTATGAAGCATGCAATTCAGTGCATTTCTACGCTGAAACTAACTACCCTGATGTTCTTGCCATCAACAGAACTGCTGATGGAAAAGGGAATGTCCACATCAAGGTTTGTTGGTTGATTTTATTATAAATAATTTTTCTTGCTTGTGTATGTTCTTTGAGTTTTGAACCAAAAGCAGCATAAGAATCTGCAGCTTGCACATTTGCAGAAATTTGGAGCTAACTAGCTAGATATAAAACCTTTCATGTGTTTTCACCTAAAAGCATAAGCTTTTGCATATTTGTAAATCAGTTCATGATTTTTCCCTTTTGACGGTTTAAAAATGTTTAACATGACCTTAGTTGAAGTTGTAGGATTTGGGATTGTTAAGGAGGGAAGAGAAAGAATAAGGAAATGGATTATGAAATAAAAACAGCAGTAACGGGAATGAATCCTAAAAGATGATCTAACATATCCTAAATTACTCTAAGATAGCGAAATATTATGAGATATATTTTTTCATTAGTTCCAGCAGTTTCTAATGAAGAGAAGCCGACATAATCTTATCAAGGTCAGGCTTAGTTCACTTTATTCAACCATGAGATTTTACTTAAAGAGAGACTATCTCTGTGTGTGTAACACTAGGACAAACTTTATTTGTTTTAGAATCTTGCCAGATTTTGCCATATCTGGTACTTATGGTTGCTATATATGGAATTGCTTTGCTCAGCTAAGTAACTTAATGGAATTCTGTTTTGACTGATTCATTGGTGAAGGCAATTCGGCACGGGAAAACTCTTGTGCGTGTAGCAATTAGTGATGCCCAGCAAAAGTCAGATTACATACTGGTAAGTATCAGCCTTTTGCCCTGCACTTTAGAACAGTAAATTATTGTTCTACATGCATAATTTTGATCTTATGCCATATGCCACATGTTTTGAACCTATATTTCAATGTCAATAAGGAAATTGTTTCATGCTGATGCACCTAAACGTGCTTGTATTTTTGTTCAAGGTGATTACCTTTTTTAAAACCAATATATCTTGTAGGACCGGACTGACTTCCTCTACCGTCTACAGTATGTTTCTGAGAAACAAAACCTTTTGTTTAAGGTCATTAACCTTTAGTTTCTGAGAAACAAAACACAAGGTTTCACTTAATCGTCTCTAAATGCAAAATCTAGGTATAAGATATTGTTATTAACATTTTCAGTCGTAATTGAAATCATTTTTAAATGAGAAGTATTGAAGACAATTTTAATGATATTGTTTCCCTTTTTCTTCTTGTAGATCTTGCTTTTATAGGTGATACCTGGTCCTCATGTTGTAGTTTCTTTCCCTCTTTAATAAAGTTCCATTTTTCAAATAATCAGTGTAATGTATATTTTAGGATACATTTGGTTAAAGAAAACTTTTTCTATTGAAATTTCATTTTTTTTCATTAATAATTATGAAAGTTTCACCTTGTTTTCACTTTGTTTTATATTTTTTAAGATTCACATAGGAAATGACAGAAACAACAAAATGGAGTTTTAGTATTTCTCATACAAATAGTTGGAAATAAAAAATAAAATGATAAAATGACATTTTGTAATTATTAGTAAAAGCAAGAGATGAAAACAAAAAATGTTTTTTCTAACAAAAGAGGCCCCTAAAGTGGGATTTGATTTGTTTTTCAATTTTAGTTGATATGTTTTCATCTAGAATACAAAATTTCTATATTGTTTTCACATTGTTTCTGGTTTCCAAAATTTTACGCAATGACAGTAAACATTAGGTCCTGAGGATCTCATTGAACGGTGCAGTTCATACCTGCCATTTGCCTTATAATCACAATTTATTTATCTCTCACCAATACTAAAGTTATTGTCCTTTACAGAAGTTATACTCATGTTAACTATCCTTTCTGGTGTTAATCTCGCACCTGTTCTTCCTCTCCTCTCCAAGTCCCTGAGTCTTTTTTTTTTTTTTTTTTTGCAGATTAGGGTTGGTGCCCATATATATCCTCAAAATCCGGTTCTTCATATAGGAAGTCCTCTTAACTTGAGCATAAAAGGTACTTTATATTTTAACCCTTTAATCTTTTTGACCTTTTTACTATTTCTTCACGAAGGATAATGTCATTCTATCGTCATGTTTCAGGATTGAATGATAAAGTTTCTGGACAGTGGTTTACCACTAACGGAAGTGTAGTATCAGTGGATGCAGTATCTGGGGTGGCTAAAGCTATTAGAGAAGGTTCAGCCCAAGGTGCTAAATATCAATTTAAATGCAGGAAATGAACTTTGTGATTGTCAATTTGTCATTTTCTTTGGTTTTTGCTTTATAAACTTATAACAATCCCTATTGAAATATGTTATTATGAACAGTATATTTCCATCATGCAAGATTGAAGCTGCAAACAAAAATCACAGTATTGAAAGGACATAGTATTTCTGTGGATGCTCCAAAAGGGATGTTAACTAATGTTCCATACCCTACAAAAGGATACAACTTCTCTGTGAAGTTCAGGTTTGTAAATTATAACTCTAGACATGAACTTGGTTTAAATGACATCACATTTAACTACTTTTGTGACCGATTCAATTGCAACAGTTCTTCCTATGATGAAAGCCTTGGTGCACTAGGTGGAAACAAGATAAATTCCTTCGATTGTAGAGTAGATCCGCCATATGTGGGGTACTCTATCTTTACTCATTCATTTGGTCATCCCTTTAAGTAATCGATTCATTCTAAGACATCTTTTACATGCATTAACTGAAGGTATGTCAAGCCATGGCTGGATTTGGACTCTGGCAACTCATATTGTCTATTTTTCCCTTACTCACCGGAG
This sequence comes from Cicer arietinum, assembly GCF_000331145.2. NCBI lineage: Eukaryota > Viridiplantae > Streptophyta > Magnoliopsida > Fabales > Fabaceae > Cicer > Cicer arietinum. Next base: position 414,852 of record NC_021161.2, read on the forward strand.
CATTTAGTGCACTCAATACCCAAGTCAGAAGGCATGAGACCAGACATATCTGTCTCCATATATGCTTCTCTCAAAGAACATGAGCATGTTTCGGGATCTGCATCAGTTCTTTTTATTGGGGGTTTTTCTATAATGGAGACTGGCAAGGTATGGCATACTAACATGGCAAAATTGGAATCATGATATTTTTTGTCGCATTAACATTGCTTGAAAATACACACACATGCATCCATGCATGTGTATGATATTTTGTGTGATATGAGTGTTTGATATATTAGGTTGTGTGCCTCATATTTTGTTGATGTGATCTCCCTATCTTATATTGACCAATTTGCCCTACTTTTTTGCATGTTATGTTCTGAATTTCATATTTAGCAGACCCGTCAAAATATCATTGTTAAACAAACTATAGAGGTTTAATTTGTGATGTTGAAAATTATTTCCTTTTCCTCCTCAGGATCCAATGCAGCTGAATCTGACACCAGGCTCAAACAAAACTTACATAACCATCATGGGAAATACCGGTAAGATTGCATGTAGTTGCTACAGATATTTCATCAGTCTTTTACCATATGTATTACTAATTAGTTGGCTGGCTTGTCATAGATGTCGAAGTTCGCTGGAATCACCGTGATTTGATTATGATTGTTCCAATCAGTAAAGAAGATTTTGGCATTCGAGGTTTTGCACGATATGAGGTGAGTGCTCCAAACTTCCAAAGGCTAGAACATCACATGAAAAGTTCGCAACTAACCAGTGAATCTAATAAAAGTTCTGATTATAAATTTAAACTATACATTATTTTTCTTGTTCATGTTTTCAGGTCAAACTGCTGAAAGCTGAAAGATTCAAAGACAAAATCATCATCACACTCCCAGCTAATGGTTACGTATTCCAGGAGCTTAATGACTTGATTTCCACCAGCTGTTTATAAATTTACATTACAAAGAGAAAGTTCAAAAGTTTAATCTATCTTTTACTTGTTCTGTAGGCCAGAGAATGGAAATAGACATCACCCATGAACCTGAATCCGTGGCCTCAGCAATATCCAGTGTAACCATAAATAAAGCCCTCTGGGCTAGCATCTTGGGGTGTCTTCTGCTGCTGATTCTCTCGATCGCTGTCTTCATTCATTTCTTGGACAGACCAGATAGATTGCAGCAAGCAAGTGCTCCAATCACTGCAACCATTGCAGCGCCTACAACTCCTAACAGAAGCAGTCCAGCTGTTCCAAATGAAATGTCTCCTCGGACGCCACAACCATTTGTAGACTATGTAAGACGAACGATCGATGAAACACCATACTACAAGAGGGAAGGAAGGAGAAGAACTAATCCACAGAATACGTTCTAGACTCGTGGTCTATCAGTGATAATTTTATACCCAACACTACTCCCACATCAGAGGCTGACACATAGATGCACACTTGCACTCACTATGTTGTACAATTTTCAAACTGACAATTTTGGTCGCTACTATAGTTGTGTAAATTTAGGAATATGTGTTCTCATTTGTGATGATTATTACATCAAATGTTTATCTCGAGATTAGGTTAGTGTAGTGATCATGTTCAAATCACGTGTCTGTTGTAATTGCTTATCCGATCAACTTATTTTCTCATTTCTTTTTGAAATCTTGTTTTTTATAAAAGTATTATTATTTATTGTCTTTTTTATTCAAGAATGATTGATGAATCAAATCTTAAGATAAACAAATTAACAAAGGAATTAAGGAATTAGATGGAAGGAAGGTGTAACACTCTTAGAACCATAAGCATGAAAACGACGTGCCAATTGAGGATATGCAACAAAGGAGTAGAATATTTATGGTAGATGCTCATCTAACCCTTCAATTTTTCTACTTTTTTACTGGATTTCAGCTTCCAATAGTATAAAATACACCAATGAATTTTAGCTTCTGGTAGTGTATTTGGGGGTGGGGAAACAAAATTATGGGTGGACGAACATTCACCAATTTTTATATAAAAATCATTTTTGGTTTTAATTCAAGAATCAACGATGAGTGAAAATCCACTTGCAACTCATGAGTAATCTTATTTAATTATCAAAGTTAAGAACCAAATGGTCGTTTAAGTATCAAAGTTAAGAACCAAATAGTAACCAAATTATCACATAGGCTTAAATAAACCAAGCCTATACAACTTGGCCAACTAAGCATTGTATCCCAAAAACTAAGTACAAAAATTACTATTACGACATGAGCCACTAACCAAACACATGGCAAGTGCTTTTCAAGCATTTTTTGTAAATCAAATAGAAAAATGTCCAACTATGTGACAAGTTCTTCTAATGTGTCCCAACTTGCCTCATCTCATGTGCTCCCAAGCGCATTGCTTCTTCTTCCACGTATTTCCATTTTCTTCTAGTCATCTTCAAACTCTTACTTAGTTGTCCTTTGGAAACCTTCTTCAAAGGTTTCCTTGTCACTCATGAGAAAACTATGGGGTCGTAGTGTTGTCTCTCATCAAATGTAGACAAGAATTCATCAAATGTATTTAGATAGGTACAAACAACGACAGAGTGATAGCAATTAAAAGTTATCTAATATAGTGTGAATTTGTTTGTCTGAGCTATTGAGGTGTTAGCAATAACACAACACTATGTAAGTGAAGTTGTTGGTCTTTGTTGTTGAACATGAAACATCTCTAGCGTGTGCCATAACTAACACCATTCAAGTCAAAAACAAACAATGGTAATGAAATAATAATTTGCTTAAATAGTTTTATAGTCTTCTAAGAAATTCAGCCCACATTTACTATGTGAAAACATTTTTTATTATCATTTTTTTAAATTTACTTGGCAACAAGGTTAAAGACTCTCTTGAAGTAAAATAATTCTTTGCATTTTTATAAACAATAAAGATATAAAAAAATTATTTTTATAATTAATAAAAATATATATTTGTTAACTAACAATTCATTCTCTTTTCCTAACTATGGTCCACTTTAAGAATCTCTAAACAAAGCAAAATAGAAACACATTTTAGAAAATAAAAACACAATATTTTTACAAAATAAACAAAGTCTTAATTTCTGGAGATTACGTTCTAACATGTATATCTAAATCGCAAAAAAATTGCATAACATATCTCTTTTAAACGAGAAGATGCATCAGAAAAATAATCCGTCATCGAATCTAAAAAAAGGTTATACCAAGATAAAGAGGATCATGCATCTTATTATTTATGTTGTTCCACCATAAATATATATAGGTCAGTGAAAATCGTCAAAAAACTAGGAGGGAGGTTTGTTACTAGGGTAGGACATTGCACAAAAACTTGGAGAAGGAAATGTGGAGGCCTATCAATGGGACAAAGGATGCTATGTTAAAAGACAAGGGAGTGGGTGTGTATAGAAAAATTAGTGGTGTATGTAGTATTGATCTGCATGAAATAATGAACACAAAAGTTCCATGTAATATTATACAACAATGGCTCAACTGTTTTTAGTTCTCACTTTACATTAAACTATATAACTTTTTTTTTTCAATTTTTTATGTGTTGATATATTCTAATTAGTTGTCAGTGTAAAATAAGTTTATATTAATAAAACATAATTTTTAAATTCATAAAAAAAAATACAATTTTTATGTCGTCTAGAAATATACTTCTACAAAAAATTATGTTTTTTATCTGAAAGTAAATTCTCGAACTCATGTTTGATTTTTCAAATGATATTTTTTTCTCTTTTTGATCAATTTAAATGTATAAAGTACTGTTTAAGAACCATAGAGGAGAAAAGAAACTGATAAGATTTTTTGTTGTTTGTATTTGTGGAAGCGAAATTGTATGTGATATTTTGTATGAGAATTATTTTTTATGTGTGAATTTTATATCATAAACTTTTATTTATTGCTCTATACATAGAGTTAAATTGCAATACAATAACATATTTTTATATCATACTCTAACAAAACAAAAATTAAATCATATCTTTAAAGTCAAGAAATAAGAAAAAATTTAACAAATCTTAAAAATATTATAATAAAAAATATAAATCATATATTTTAATGATATTTATTTTAAATCTTTAAAATAAAGAAATAAAAAAACCCAACAAATTTTAAGAATATTCTAAAACATAAATATAAATTAAATATTTTAATGATATCTTATTTTAAATTTAAAATATATTTAAATATAAATCTAATTTATAATATTATAAAGATACTCAGACAAATTATTCTCATAAGAAACCACGTTTTAGAAATTTTCTACTTGCCACCCCCAATATACTTAAAAAAATTATTTTACTCCTTATACTATATATGAAAAGTTGGAATTTATTTTCTTTTCATTCACATTTTCGAAACATTAACATTTCTTAGCATTTTTGAAATTTATGAAGCATACAAGTAAGTTTTTTTTGAACTACTTGATTAATTTGAAAGGTGATTTTCAGTTTTTCAAATAAATAAATAAATAAAAGTTTCGAATAATACTAACCATTTGAAATAGGAAAATTTCAGAAAGTTTCGATCAATTGGATACTTCCAAAACAGAAGTTTTAGACTTTTCAAAAGTTTAGATCAATTTAAAACTTACAATTTTTTGAAAGTTTCAAATTAAATGAAACTTTCAAAAACTTGTTTGTTAAACCTTTTAAACTTTCGAAAAAATTGAAGCTTTTATAACGCACTTTGTAAAGCATTCGAAAGTTTTCAAACATTTGAATATTTTATTATTATTTTGAAACAAAATTTACATTTCAAAAAATTGAGTAAAATTCAAAAATTTCAAAACTTTCATCATTATCGAAAGTTTTGAAATGTAAAATTATGTTTTAAAAATTTGAAAGTTCCGATAATATTCATTTTGAAACATTTGTTAAAGGTGAAAGATTCAAAAATATTTTACAAATACAAACTTTCGAAAATAAACTCATGTTGTATTTTGTAAAGGAGAACCAAAGTTTTGAATATGTGATATTGAGAGTAAAGGAGAAAAAATATCTAACTTTGTATACATAATAAAAGGGTAAAATAGTCTTTCTCAATGTCTCTGGTGGAGAGAGATATAGATGAGAGGGTGGCAAGTAGAAAAAAAGTAACATGGTTGATAAAATTGGGCCCTATTAAAATGCATCATATAATAATATCCCATATAGCCCAAGACTATGTCCTCTCTCACTTAATTATTATAACATTGCAATCAAAATCAGATTCTTTTTTTTTTTTAAATAAAAAGGAATAAGGGTTTTAGGAACACATAACATAATCTATCTAATCTAGGGTTTCACTTTTCTCTCATATCTTTGTTTTCAAAAACCAAATTCTCTTTCTCTGAATTCGTAATAATCAATGGAATCGCCCGGGAAAGACCATCTCGTTGGAAGCGGTGAACCCAACGACGTTGGTAGAGCCTACGAACACGAACAACAACAACAACACCATAACTCTCAACCTCTTACCGGCGATGGTGCTAGTCCTGGGTAACTTTCTCTTTTCTTCTACTTTTTTTATTTATTTAGTATTTTGGTTCTTTATTTTGTTTTATTATGTAAAAATTCAAGTTTTGGGCCCTTGAGAAAATTATGTTATAATAATAAAAATTCAATTTCTTAGGTTTTCAAGTAAAAGGGGTTTTTTTTTTTTTTCTTTTTGTTAGATTAGATGCTAATATTCTTATATTTGGTTCCATAATTTGCAGAAAGATATTTATAGGTGGTTTGGCGAGAGAAACTACCATTGGTTAGTGCTTGCTTTATAATTAAGTCTTATTTATCTTGGGGGGTGTTAATCCCTTTTTTAAATTGTAGTGGGATTTATAGCATTGTGTGTTGATCTCTTACTTGTTTTGTGTTTTGCAGCACAATTTATCAAGCATTTTGGTAAATATGGTGAGATTACCGATTCCGTCATCATGAAGGATAGGAAAACTGGGCAGCCTCGTGGATTCGGGTTTATTACTTATGCAGATCCCGTAGTGGTTGATAAAGTCATTGAAGAGGATCATATCATCAACGGAAAACAAGTATGACTTGTTTTTTTATTTATATGATAATGTGTTTGTATAGGAATTTACGCGTTTTGTTTTGATTATAGTGTTTAGTTAATGGATACATAGCTGGTTCTTATATGGTTTTGGGATTATTATATATAGGTTGAGATTAAGCGGACTATACCAAGGGGAGCTGTTGGCTCTAAGGATTTTAGGACAAAGAAAATATTTGTAGGTGGTATTCCTTCAAATGTGACTGAAGGTAGGTTGCTATTTAGTCAGCAGATAATATTTGGTGCTTCACTCTGAGGTGTCACCTAGGCGGACTCATAGCGACACTGTGAGAGAGCAAACTCCAAAATATGAGGACCCTATGACATTGAAAATTATTTTAGTTTCAGATTATATAATTCAATTTTGTTACTTATACGTCAGATTACTGTTTAGGATATGTCAGAGGTTTTCTCTGATATTGTTCTTAGACCCCTTCCCTTAGAAAGTCTTCTTACGAACCACTTGGACACGAATAATATTTGCATGGTGGTGTGTAAGTAAAGTGAATATTTTTCATCACGACCTCTGCTTTCTTTCTTTTAAGCTTAGTTAATATCAACAGCAACTGATTTTTAAACATCAAAATTTTGTTATTGATTTGGAAAATAACCTGTTAATCATAAAATAGCTGCAGCAAAGGGAACCTTGCTTTTGTTGATACTGTTTTTACTTAAAGATGTACTTGTGCAGATGAATTTAGAGATTTTTTCACACGCTATGGAGAAGTCAAAGATCACCAAATAATGCGGGACCACTCTACCAATCGTTCTCGTGGCTTTGGGTTTATCACCTTTGACACTGAGGAAGCTGTAGATGAACTTCTATCTATGGGGAACAAGATTGAGTTTGCTGGCACTCAGGTGAGGAATCTATTATTCAAAATGAGTTACTGCATTGCATTGTCCCCTGGAGATACAGGGCTATGATTTCAGTAATTGACTGCAAAATCTTTAGGTTTTGTGTTTCAAGTATGTTATTATGTTTGCCAGAAGTTCATTGGGTTGGTTTCTTGGTTTTGTCAGGAGATGCATTTTTTTTGGTTTGTGAAAAACCAACTCTTCAAAAGTTTTAAGTTTTTGGTGGTGGGTTGGGGATTCTGTTTAGTTTTCCAGACACAACCCCATTTGCCAGAGTTTGTTTCCTTGAATAATACATTATCGTGATATCAATTTGAAAGAAGTTTTTCTTAGATTTAACTGTTTGAGCTACCTTTGTTTGTCTTTACCCTTGTGAATCACAAACATTTTCGACATCATGTGTAATTTGTTTCTTTCATTCGTCTGATCAATTTTTTACTGTTAATTTTTTTTCTTCCAATAAATTCAATTTTCTCATCTTTTCCTTTATAGGTGGAAATCAAGAAGGCTGAACCAAAGAAGGCAAACCCTCCACCTCCATCATCCAAGCGCTACAATGACTCAAGGTCTTCATATGGCAGTGGTGGTGGGTATGGAGATGCTTATGAAGGATTTGGTGGAAGTTTTGGTGTTGGTGGTGGTGGTGGTTACAGTAGGTCCAGCAGTGTCTATGGTGGTAGGGGAGGTCCATATGGTGGCTATGGAAGTGAATTTGCTGGATATGGGGGATATGCAGGAGCAATGGGGGGACCTTACAGAGGCGATCCTTCCATGGGCTATGCAGGTCGTTATGGTGGAAGCTTTAGCAGAGGCTATGATCTTAGTGGCTATGGGGGACCTGGTGAAAGTTATGGGGCATATGGTGGTGCTGGAGCTGGTGCTGCTGCTGGTGGAGGCGGTTCTTCGGGTGCTGGTGCATATCAAAGTGGCTATGATGCCAGCAGCCTTGGAGGTGGATATGGTGGATATGGTGGAGGAGCTAGTGGAGGCTCCTTTTATGGGAGCAGAGGAGGATACAGTGCTGCTGGTCGATATCATCCGTATGGAAGATAGAAGCTTATAACCAAAGCATTTTTAATGTAGGAATGCATCAAATCGTGTTTGTAGTTTGTGGGTGGTTGTTTCTTCAATTAGGCTATCATATTTTCAATATTTTTTTAAAGATGTTAAGGAAACTTCCATTTATCAGGACACCCTTTTCTTGTCAGCTCTAGAAGTATAAACAATTTTTTCCCTTGACCCTTTTGAAGCCTGTTTCTCTGATTGATGTAAAATCTGCAATTGTGCAGATGATTGTATGTTAAATCTTGTTCGTTTTTACTAGTGACATTTCTTATAACTGCCGTTTTGTTTATTTCATGGGGTCACTTGTACCATTACTTGTTTCATTTTTGCCGCACAACATTCAAAGTGTTTATATTCTTTGCGTACAAAAGAAGTGTTATCATAAATTTATCTTTTGCTTCAATATAATTTTGGTTCTTTATCTTTTTATGTAATATTTGTTTTGATTATTTGTTGAATATTTTGATTAATTTTTATCCTTTTTATCATTTATAAGTGATCTATTTTAGATCTTTTCACATAAACAACAAAAGTTATAGTATTTGCATATTGGATTTTTTATAACAATTGTTAATGTGTACTGGAATTTAAAAAAAATATATATTTACTTAACTCAATTATAGGTCTGTACTTCAAAAAATTTCTTGTATGCCTTGAAATAGACAAAAAAAAATTATGATAAAAATGACCAAGATTTATGATTGATAAAAGATAAAGGATAAAAAATGAATTAAAAAAAAAGATGAACTAAAACCAATATTTGATAATAGATAAATGTCAAAAGTATATTTAAGTTTTTATTTTTTCAAATGTCATTGAATAATATGATTTTTTATTGTGTGTCATTATGGATAATATGATTTTTGACAGCTTAAAAAGTTTAGATACATAATTAAGGAATTTGTCTTAAATTGTATATAATATAAAGAAGTTTTCAATGATTATGTCTTGTCCTGCTTTACTTTCTAGGAGTCTTATGGGTTAGTTTTGTCTGCTTTGTTTTCACTTTCAATCTAGCTTGTAAAGCAATTCAAACTTTAAGTCTTGAAAATTGTTGGTAATACTAGCTTGGAAAAAAAAAGACATTTGCCTCATTGACACCTTCGCATAGACAAGAGAAAAGGGAGAAGGTAAAATAGATAGAAAATTGGAAAGTTCATAAGAAACACCAAGACAAAAAGGAATACTCTTGCAAATTATTTAGCTTTATAAAGGGGTTGTCAGATATCAACATGATATAGCACAAGTGACAAATGTTTGAGTTTTATAACCATTTGATCAAGGGTTTTTTATTTTATTGATACATATAGAAAAACAGATGCTAGGAGAGGTAACCTCCAAAATGAATCTTGATTATCTCGAGAAATCAGTCTATGCAATTGCATACAAGAATAGCTTTGTTCACAAAAAAATAAAAATAAAAAGGTGGTCAAAGATACAAGCACACAAGAGGCCAATGAGCATATAATAGGAGACGGTGCACTTTTTCTTTTAGCTCAAACATGTGTCTTGCCTAAAAATAGACAATGACTCAAAATACAGAAAAGTAAATAAATAAGAAATTTTAGCATAAATTTGCGTTGTAAGTAACTGAGGAATATGGCAAGCAGTTATTGAGAGGGGTAGTCTATGGATCCATATGAGATACAAAATGAAGCAAGGGGCTTGCTTGGTTAACCAGTCAAGAAACTTTACTGTTTTTGTAGTGGCTGCTAGGGATGTAATTAGTAAATATATTTTCACAAACTTATATGAACATAAAAAATTCATGATCTCCTATCCAAACTACCTCAATCCAAGACATGGCAATGTAAACCTGTCTGTAAATGTGAATTTGTTATACTCAATGACATCAAATGACCAATTATCAAATCTTCAGATGTCAATGAAGATTCTCAGTATTTGTATCCATTATTAAGCATCAATTACCACTTTTCTGTGTAGGCAGTGGGTTAAAATCAAAAGGAAATACAATTCAGGTTTTAATTTGATGGAAGAAGGAATTGAAATTTGACTATTTGAGGAGGAATTTACTACATCCTTTCCTTGGAAATGATAATTTGATCCCCAAACCTTCAAAATGAAAATACATAGCCTTTCAGTAGACCCTGCTACAAAAATTCTGGTTATTATTGTACAAAATGTAGGCATACAGGTATGAAACAAAGTCATAATGAAAATATGCTCAACAGGAGGAAAATAAACAGCATATGCCAAAATCTGCACCTAAACTATGTCATCATCCAAAGTCAAATAACGATTCTTCAACCATCTCAATAAAAATAACTAGATACGTCGACTCTTTGGCAGTCTGCAGCCGTTATGGGGACGACGAGTTGTATCTTCAATGTATACAATTGGATTTTTATCCCCTCGAGAATCAGTAAATCCTTCCCTCCAGCTTAATATTGCTTGCCTTTTCCTCCGAAAATGAGTAAATCCATTCACTTTCATTACAACAGACTTCAACCCCAAACTTCTAGCTCGTCGTCCAACCACTTCCGCAGTTGCTTCCGCAGCATACCTAGAGAGCTTTTGTCCCGATTTCATGTCTTTCAAGGAACCAGCAGACCCGCTAAGTTTTACATTTCCTTTAGCATCGGTCACTGTAACAAAGGTATTGTTACGCAGCATCTTTATATGAACATAATCAGCATCATGCTCATAAAGATATTGATTGTATGAACCCCCCATAAAACCCCCCATAAGACCCCTTGTATCTTCGTCTACAACTCCTCTCACAAAGTCCATATGCCTGAAACTCCCACCACTCTCAGCATTGTTCTCACTTTTGGAGTTAATATTCTCTCTATCCTGCATAAAATTTGGACGAGCACTTGGATTTGCATTCACATTTTCGCTTTGATTCAACCCATTCAAACCCCTACTTGCACTTGAAAATCCTCTAACATATCCTGCAGTTTCAAGAGTATAAAAAAAACTAAAAGATAAAATGATAAGGTCTCTTTAATTATTTTCAATGAATCAATTCTTTAAAATTGATTTTAAATAAAAAGTGAGTTGAATGTATGGTGATTTGCGTTTGGAATTTCGGATACATTCATATAAAAGTGAGTTGAACAGTAAAATAAGGTTCTAAATCATATTTGTAGGCAAAAGCTACAAAGGAAGTTAGAATCCATTCAAGAGATAAATCAATTCTACCCGTAAACATCCAAACATGTCAATATCAATTTATGTGTCAAGAATCACTTATGCCTCTCACAAAAGTGAATCCAAATATACAGAAAGTGATTTAAGGTATCCAGTTCACTACTATCTCTCTCTAATCACTACCACTCACTTTCTGTTTCCTCGATTACATCAATTTAGGATCCTAATTTGATGATAACATTAACATACATATGAATGCGAGCTGAATATTATATCAAACAATTCAGTTAAGAACCATGGTCATACAATTCAGGAACACTCAATTCAAATACACAAAGCAACCAAACCAATCCACTACTGAACCAATCTTTCTACAAAAAGAAAATCAGATATAAATTAATTTAACCCAAAAAACTGATCCCTCAGATTAAAAAAGACCCTCATAAAATTGTTGATCTAAAACAGTTCACTAAAAGCATAGAATTGAGGAACACTCAACTCAAAACCACAAATTAACCAACCAATCTTTCTATCTACAAGAAGTAAAGAAAAATCAGTAATGAATTAATTTAACCTGAAAAAGAACCCTAAAGTTTAGGCATTATAAAAATCATTACACCTTATCATTGAAATGATCCAATCAAAACAAATTAAAAAAAGCTATGCTATTCAGCAACGAAATAATGGAAAATGAAAGCAGAAAGAAAGATTATAATGTTACCGAGATGAGATGAAAGTGAAGATTTGGATGCAGCGAGAAAAGATCGAGGGGCATGGAAGATTGAAGAAGACAAATAGCGAAACATGGTTGTTCTCAGATTATTAGGGTTTCAGGATTTTAGTATATTAACATGTAGCAGCAATCTTATGCTCTATGCGATAGTAGAAAAATAAAATCATTTTTAAAACAAAAATCACTTTTCTGAGTTTTAATTTGTTTGTTAAAAACCGATTAAATGATAAGTTGTTTTTAGTACCTTTTTATACACATTATGTTTTAAAATTGATTTCTTTTTAAGAAATGTGATTTTCGTTATATTGAATAAATACAAAACAGTTTCTGATTTATTTTATTAAAAATCTCTAACAAATAATTTTTAAGGTATTGAATATGAGAATCACTTTTTTTTAATAAATCGTAATAAATTGATTTAAAAAATAAATTAAAATATAAAAAAGTATATGCTATATGAAATTTTTTAATTTTTAATCATAATTTTATTTAATTTTCTAAAAAAATTAAATTTGTTTAATTGGTATAAAATTCATTTTAACAATAATTTGAAAATTTTCATTTGATACTTAAGAAAAGTATTTCGCCTAACACAAATTTTTAAACAACTATTTTTTAAATAATTTTATATTGACAAAAAGGTCAAGCCACAATCATACATCATTTATACCAAATGTTGTTAGATAAAGTAAAGAAACTCTTAATTAACTCAAATCTTAAAATTTAGAGTAGAGTTTTGTTGTAATCACTCATGAGATTTTAAAATTTTCAAAATAAATTAAAGCGTATATGTTTTTTAAAATTGATTTTGATTTTTAATGAATTAGTATTTGCAATCACATGTAAAAATCTAATATGAAGAAAAAAAATCTCAAGTACAAGTCACACAAAGTTATAGATATTATTATAAATAATGTAGTTTTTATATCATAATAATTTAGATTAAATATTTATTTTTGTCCTTAAATATAGTATCTAAAAGAAAAGAAAATATTTTAAACTTTTTGAATACATTTATGTTAATCATTGTATGCTTTGCCTTCAAATGACTTCTACTTTTCATCAATTGTATCGAATTATCGTATGTTTTACACATCAAAAGTTTATGTGGCATCAGAGAATTTGCACATCTTCACTTCATGTTCATATCCATAACAAGAGAGACCAAAATAACAACTAATAAAAAATATTGCATATAAGCCCAAAAAATTCAAAATTGTTCATATCTTGCTTTGACCCCATTGGGGGAATGATTGGTGTTTCAGGTCCATGGCACTTGTTCTCTATCGTAATGCGTATTGTAGACATGCATTCCAACATCCTTGGGGTGAGATTTGTGACATAATATGCTACAGACACATGTGGCCTTCTAGGCAAAATGCATATGTCCAAATTAAAGTAAATCTAGTTGGATCTATCATTCGTCAATAGTTGTCCCATAAGAACAATAATAACAAAAATATTAGACTGAGTTATTATCAATGATATTCTGATTGGTCTATAATGTCTTATTTTAGTAATGACGAAATTTCAAAACGAAGTTGTTCATTACTTAAGGAGGTCGATCACATCTCTAACCATCTTTTCAAACTTTTATTAAACTACCAGCATATATTTGAAAAATTAATCATTAATAAAATAGTTTGAGTTTCCTTTAGTAAAATAATATGTGTTCTCATCTTCTAAAAACTGACACCACATATTAAAATAGAGTGAAGTAGTATCCTATTGAGAGGGAAGTACCCCATACCATACCATACCATACCATATGAGCCATAAGATAACCCATTTCTCTTGAATATGCATATGCTAAAAAAATATTAAAAACTGTGCAAAAACAATAAGAAAAGGGAACATAACATATATTAAGATAAAAGAAGGCCTTTATTTGATCATCTTTGCTTGTGATGTTTAATGACCCATTCTCTACAATGTCCCATTCCAAAAAGCAAAAAGAACTAACAAAAGACAAACAAAATTAGGTGAATTGTACTCTCTTTTGTAAAGTAGGGTTAATTTTTTTTAGAAAAATAATATAAAAATTCACATTCAACTATGAGATCTCAAATTTAAATTTGAAACTTAATATTAAATTTAACAATATCGATATCGACATTCGTCAGTTGTACTTTAAATTACACACTTTTATTTTTTAAAAGAAAAATTATACTTTCATATTAAAATACTCCGTACACATTTTTCGTTAAATTTAAATATGTATTAGTTTTTAAAATTTTATTATTGATTTAAAAATTATAAAAATGATAAAATAAAGTTTTAAATACCCATATTGGCTTAATTTTTATTTTATTATCTATCGTTCTGTAATTGTTATACATATACATCTTAAAATTATGAATTTAATTTATATATGAAATATTTTACCCAATCATTTAATAATATGTTGTCATGTGATTTAATCATGTTAAAAACACGATATTTTGTCCTTAAGTCATAGTTCAAGTGACAAATATCGATATTATTAGATTGAACGTCTTGTCTTAAATTCGAATTCGAGAACTCACAGTTGTGTGAGTTAATTATGATATTTTTAAATAAAATAAAATAAAAAACTATTTTTTATATTAACCCTATTTAAATTTTATAATAAGATATATATAATAAATGTCAAAATTTCATATATAAACTCAAGTCACGACAAATGAGTTGAAAGACTAACTATTAATGGTAATAGTAATTGGTTAACAAGAGTTTAAGATATATATATATATATATATATATATATA
>NC_021161.2:429563-457681 GCF_000331145.2 Cicer arietinum
TATATATATAATATAAATACTATCATAATTAATTTATATAATTATGATATTTCGAATTCAGACTTATAATAAAATGTTTGATTTAACAATATTAATATTTGTAAGTTAAACTATGACTTAATAAAGAAAAAATTTGATAATTAAATATTATGCAACACATTAATTTTTTAAACCATATCATTAATGAAAAGTATGTATCGACTTTGTCAGTAATTTATCTTTGTCTATGAACCTAGTTAACTTTCTTTAATGAAGTATCCCCACTCAACCGCATTTTTTTAGTTTAGAGATTGCTATCGAGTTCCACTAAAAGAACCGTAATGTTGGTTGCAGCAGCACACGATTAAATATAGATGTAAAATATTTTTATATTTTATGGTCCATTAAATTAAATTCTAAAAGCTATTATTATGATAATGTCATTGAGAGCCAAAATGAAAACAAAAATATTTCCATAAAAAGTGTGACTCTTTTCATAAAAAGCAACATAGATTTAACATATGTTTGATTTTGAGTTTGAGGCTTTAAACTTTAGTCTACTATTATCTAAATCGTTATTTTACAGAAATACAAAACTAAATCGTTATTTTAGATGACTATTAATCACTTATTCCCTACTGATCAAATATTGGATTGGTCCACAGAATCACTTAAAATTGTTAGTTGCAAAAATAATAGTGATAATGATAAATAAAGAATATTTTATTATAGTTAGTATTGTGTTGTGTTGTTGATATTAGTCCCTTCTTTTTGGATCGGATCTAATGAAACAAAGAAAGTGTTGAGTTCATTCATTCACATTTCACAACACAAAGTCACTTCACTTTTCTGCTTTTTCTTTTTTCTTCTTCCTATTTTTCATTTTTTTTTCTTCATTTTCTCAGCATTATTCCCAAGAATGTTCCTTTCTTATGCTACTACTTCTTCTTCAACATTTCTCATTCTTCATTCACATTGCCATTTCTCTCCTCTGATCAGGTTCTTTCTTCAATCACTCTTTGCTTTTTTATTTTCTTTCTTTTCATTCACTTAATAATATTGAAATGGAATCAAAAGAAACCTCATTTGGGTTTCTAAAGAATCAAACTTTTTCATGTTGAGCTGTTTTTGTTTAATGCATTTCGTATAAAAAACTGTTCCTCAGTTTGATTTTTCTTCTGGGTCTTAATTAACAATCATGGGTTCTTGAGAAACTTGTAAAAATCAAATTTTTACTATGTGGATTTTCTTGATGTTTTGGTTTCTTTTTTTGTACTATTGAAAGTTTCTGAAGCTTGAAGTATTTTTTATTTGGGGCTTTCTATTCTGAATTGTTGATTGTATTTGAAACTAGTCTTTTGAAGATTATTTCTTTTTCATGTTTTCTTTATTTTGTTATTTGAATTTCATTATTATCTATATTGAATTTCATTATCTGTATGCATATTAACTTCAACCAGTATAGTTATTATTTTTTACAACACATTTTTATTGTGCAGCAAGAGATTAAGATTATGTTATTTAAGATGTCGTTGAATGATTATTACATATTGGTTAAGATTCTGTTATTTCAGAACTTTTTGAATGATTATTACATATTGACTTGTAGCACCAACATGTCTTAGTGACAGACAAAACACTAACACATTGATTACATTCAATTAGTTCATTTTCTCAGATTATCACCGGTGTCGATGTGTCAGTGTCAGTATCATGACCAATGCCTGTGTCCGTGCTTCATAGCATATTGATTAGATTCTGTTAATCATATTGGTAATTGATTATGTTTATTTGAATTTATAGGTGTGTATAGATATCCTTGATGGAGTCACCTATCAATGAAGTTGAGTCTATATCAGAGGTTCAGAATTCAGTTTCTGGTGTACCGAAATGCCACAGCCTTCCTTTAACATCAGGGACTCCCCGTCCTTCGCGGCCTCCGTTGAGAGCATCTCGAAATCACGGAGCTTCTTCATCTTCTTCCACGTCGTACTTGGCTGGCCATCATAATTATGGAACAAAGACCATCCACCATGTAAACAGCCATGTAATTAATCAAAAGCATTTAGAACATGAAGGATTGCCAACAAAACTATGCAGCAAACAAAAAGTGTTTGATGAATCCGACAATTGTATCTTAGTTCCATCGAAACGAGCTGTTGTTAATCAAGCGAAAAATTACTGTCAGTCAGAGGTTAGTTTTTGTTTAAGTCCTCAGAATAGTTTCTATTCAGCAACTGTCTATTCAGAGGCGAAACAAAGTTTCACCAATACTGAAGTTAGTGAGTGTGCTAGTGCTGATAATAAGTCTTGTGAAAGTGGAGAAATTTCGAATTCGTGTGATTTTAACGAGAGTAGGAAAACTAGTATCTGTAGAGCGAGTACTGGAAGTGATGTTAGCGACGAAAGCAGCACGAGTAGTTTGAGCACTGCTTTGTATAAACCTCATAAGGCAAATGATATAAGATGGGGAGCGATTCAAGCTATTCGAGCTCGCGATGGCATGTTGGAAATGAGGCATTTTAGGTTGTTGAAGAAATTAGGATGTGGAGACATAGGAAGTGTATATCTAGCTGAATTGAGCGGCACAAGGACTACTTTTGCTATGAAACTCATGAACAAAGCCGAGCTTGCAGGACGCAAGAAGCTTCTTAGGGCGCAGACAGAGAGAGAGATATTGCAGTCTTTAGATCATCCTTTTTTACCTACATTATATACACACTTTGAGACTGAGACATTCTCTTGCTTGGTAATGGAGTTTTGTCCCGGCGGTGACCTACACGCACTCAGACAAAGACAACCCGGGAAGTTTTTCTCAGAGCATGCTGTCAGGTTAGCTATTTGATCCTTTTTAGTATAGTAGAATTTTAACTAACTGCTATTGTTCTGCGATATGCAATTTAGTATAGAATCACACCTACCGATATGCTATTGTTCTGCTATTTTTCTTGATGGAAACCACGCCTACCGAGTCCTATTGATCTTATGACAAGTAGTTTGAGATTGCTAGTATATTAGCTTCTATTCGCTATTTCTCTAATTCGCATTTTTTCGGGTGTTACAGGTTTTATGTGGCAGAAGTTCTCCTTGCTTTGGAGTACTTACACATGCTTGGTATAATCTATAGAGACCTTAAACCTGAGAATGTGTTGGTGAGAGAAGATGGTCATATAATGCTATCTGATTTCGATCTCTCTCTAAGGTGCACCGTCAGTCCAACTCTCGTGAAGTCCTCAAACCCGATCGCTGAAACAAAAAGCTCTGGATACTGCATTCAGCCTGCCTGCGCAATGCAGCCAGACTGCATCCAACCTGCATGCTTTTCGCCACGTTTCCTATCCGGAAAATCGAAGAAAGAAAGAAAATTCAGACCAAAGAATGATATGCATCATCACCAAGTGACACCTCTTCCTGAGCTAATCGCGGAGCCAACAAGTGCGCGATCAATGTCCTTTGTAGGTACACACGAGTACTTGGCGCCTGAAATAATTAAAGGCGAAGGACATGGCAGTGCTGTGGACTGGTGGACGTTTGGGATATTCTTATATGAACTCTTGTTTGGGCGAACACCGTTCAAAGGTTCGGCCAACCGAGCAACACTGTTTAATGTTGTCGGGCAGCCGTTGAGGTTTCCGGAATCTCCTACTGTCAGCTTTGCTGTGAGGGACTTGATCAGAGGTTTACTTGTGAAAGAGCCTCAACACCGTCTTGCCTATAGACGTGGAGCTACGGAAATCAAACAACATCCTTTCTTTCACAATGTGAATTGGGCGCTGATCCGTTGCGCTAATCCGCCGGAGGTACCGAGACAGACCATGATGAGACCTAATTCAACTGATCAAGAACTTGGTGTCAACCCTTCTGGCAATTATTTAGATATTGATTTCTTTTGATCCTTAAACGTGAAGTGGTTTTGGTTTTTGTGGACCAACAGCAATCTGTGTTGTTTTTTTCTGTTCATGTTTCTAAGCATAAAAGAATGCAATGCAATGCAATGTTTTTGTTCAATTACATTGATCAACAATTGATGAACTGTTCTAAGAAATTTCAAATGCCTTAATTTGAGGAACAAAGTTTACAGTATTTCTCTCATTTTTACATCTATTACTCTATGAATTGTGCAACTCAGACAATAAAAAACTGTTGCTGCTAGATTCTTTTTTTTAAAATGTTGAAATTGTTCTTCTTACACTTGAGATTAAAAAACTTCACTAGATGTGAACTTGTGACTATTTCAAAGTTAAACTTGGTGATTCTTTTCGTGTGTATTAAGAAACCCTAAAATAATATTCAATGAAAAGATTGCAACCTTGAATATTGCAATTAACACAAATAGTCAATGATTTAGAATTGAATAAACTATTCTGTCATACTTTTCGCAAGGATCGTTCCCTGCAAGAATTGAATAAATTATAGCGTGGTAGAATCATCGTGTTACCAACTGATACAATAATATTCAGTGCCGTGAGATACATTTTAGACGTAAGGAATTAACTTAAATAAATAAAATAAACATTACATGATAATGTTGACCGACTACTTCAATGGAAGAGCTTGACAGTTGGTTGGCTTCGTGCTCGTATCTTCTTCAACAATATCTACCATCCCCACGCGCTCATTATCCTTCACCAGCGCGTCCTCAAACTTCAATCTTCAACAAAACGAAAAACAAAAGCTTAGTGAAAATAGGCGCGTAGTTGTGCAACATAGCCTTTGTGATTCCAATTCTATTTCTCTGACTTTGAGCTCAACCTGAATAATAATAATCAACATTGAAAAGTACTTAAATAAATCATATTATAAATGCAAGTTACTTAGTACTATTAATCAATTAATTATGCCATAATCAATTAAATAAATAATGCTCTTAACTCGTTTCATAACATCAATATCTTATTTCAATTTCAACAACAAATCTCAATTTCTTCTCATCCCCTTCGCTACGATGGCTTCCTCCACCGTTGACGTCGCCAAAAGTGGTTTCTCACGTCCCGAGATGTACACGGAAAAACTCGCCGGCACCGTCGAATCCTACGACCGTCATGTATTCCTCTGTTATAAGAATCATCAAGCTTGGCCTCCGCGTGTTGAAGCTTCCGACGACGATCCACTCCCTAAACGCATCGCTACTACTTGGAAAGCTCGCAAAAACGACATCGTCGTTAAGGTAATTACTAATTTTCTTAAATTTGTTGTGCGTTTTATCCAATTTTGGTGTTATCTTTCAGATTTGACGATTTTTTTTTTGTTTTATTGTTTGCAGACGAAAATCACGGTTTGTGAAGCGCGTGAGGAAGATGGATTCTCCGACGGTGATGTCTTAATTTTTCCTGAAATGATCAAATACAAGTAGGTTATTACTTATTACAGATTTTTTTTTAAGCCATTGCTAGTGCATAGTTTTAATACTCTAGTTATAATTGGAATTTCAGGGAAGAATCGCCTTTTTAAATAAAATAATCACTTTTGAAAGAAAAAAAAATCTAAAAACTGCTTAAATGAGAAGCTGTTTTTTTTAAAAAAAGTGGCTTTCATTATGTCTGACAAACACAAAATACAAAATAGATTATGCTTTTCTTTAAAATCTCTAAAAAAATCAACTTTTTTTATAATTTGTAACAGACAGGCACTTAATCTCTTTTGAAAGTTTTGATCCGTTTATTACAGTTTTAACAAAAATGGGAATTTGAAAATAATCTAAGGGCCTATTTGTTACGGATTATAAATAATTTGAAGATTATTGTTAAAGATTTTTTGAAAAAGCAAAATCTGTTGTGTTTGCCATTGTAACGAAAATCACTTTTTTTATAAAAATTATTTATAAAAAATGATTTTTATGAAAAGCTTCTGAAAACAGCTTCTTTGTCTTGTGTTTTGTGATTGTAACTAATTGGAAAAACTAACTAAATGATCACAACTAATCAAATTAGTTAATCACAAGCGTGAAATGAATTTGGCTATAAAATATCATTCTTTTTTATTTTGATTTAGTTTTTTATTTATTTACATTTGACTGACAACAAATTGTCTTAATATTGAGAATGGTGTATTGTGTTGTTGTTTGATTGTAAAGGGGTTTGGAGGAATCAAATGTTGATAGCTTTTTCAATGATGTGGTGGTGAGTGGTAATTCATGGGGTGGTGGAGTGCAGGGTGTGATAACAGGTTCATATATTTTTGTGTGTGCTCATGGAAGTCGCGACGTGAGGTGTGGTGTTTGCGGGCCTGTTCTCATTAACAAGCTCAACGAAGAAATTCAACTCCGGGGATTGAAGGACCAAATATCTGTCATGGCATGTTCTCATGTTGGTGGCCATAAATATGCTGGGAATTTAATCACATTTAGTCCTGGCTCAGATGGAAAAATTATGGGTCACTGGTTAGCTCTCACACTTTTATTATTGATCCTCTTGCTCTTATTAGTTTTAAAGGATTTTAGTGTTGTTGGTTCAATGGTAGTATCTAATAATTAATTACATTACATTACAGGTATGGATATGTTACTCCCAATGATGTGCCTGCTTTGCTGGATCAACACATTGCCAAGGGAGAGATCATTCAAAAATTATGGAGGTTGCTACTAATTTTTTATTATGCATTTTCTAACCTTTAATCAAGTGTTAATTTTAAGGATATATCGTTCGTAAAATAAGACAAAAGACAAACCAATCAATTAGAATGTGTTTTTTATAATTAGATTGTTAAACTACGCTTCTTATGCTTATTAGGCCATGATGATATATTGAATGGACTAATCAAGATTAGAAGTTTATTTTCTATGAAAGTGTTTAGGCGTTTGTTGCATCTTAAGCATGTTCCTTACAAGATATGATGATTAATTTTTGCCATATGAAATTGTTTCAGAGGCCAAATGGGGCTACCAACTGTTGAACATAAGGGAGAAGATGACCAAAAGAAGCTTGCTAATGGAGGTGATACTCACAAGATCAAGAAGAAGAATGTAGAAAGTAACAATCTTAGCAACAATGAAAACGTGGTTGGTTGTTGCCAAGGTGTTAATGGGGTTTCTTGTTGTAGAACTACAACTTTTGAGCAAAACAAAGAGATTGAAGAAACCACAAAAGAACATAAAAAGCAGGGGAGCAAAGTAAGCTGGAGTTGGCCTGTATTACAGCAGCGCGATATTCTTACAGCTACAGGTATACTTGGAGTTTTGGCAGCTATAGCCGTTGGTTACAAGTTTTGTAAAAGGTCAGGCTAAGAGCTTAGAGGTTCTATATAGTTCTTACTTTTTTCATCAAGAAATAATAATAAAATCATTCTAAGTTATATATACAAGCTTCTATATATTGAGATTGAAAATATAGTAAAAGTCTTGCTAGATATGTAATGGTGAAAGTTTTATCTTTTTTTATTTTAAAAAATTCAATACAATTATGATTTGTTGTATTTGTTTCTTTACGTTACTGCTTTTGTAGTAAATTCGAAGTTTAATGTGATATGTGAATTTAGAATCTCGATGTTTCCTTTTTGCTCTTATGTTACCAGTTTTTTAGTGAACTCAAAGTTTACTATGATAACTGAATTTTACCTTTGTATTTGTTTGCTGGTGACTTCTGAAACTCAAGTCATGTCTTGATTTTGTTAAATAGGATTATTTAACTGCCATCAAAATTACTAACTAGATAGAAACTAAGGGGTATGATTTAGTATCTTGTATGCAAGAAAACTTTAGTCTTTAGAGCTATTATTTTAAATATTTAGAATTCTGCATTCACATATTTCAAGTTGAGGATAACATGTCTTAAGTAAATATCCAAGTTGCCAAGATCTTATTGACCTATCTTACTTTATATTTTGTCTCGTCCAAGAAAAAGAACTCTTGGGCATTGACAAGAAGTTTGTTCATTTGTCAATAATATATCAGAAATTAACATCAAATCTAAAATTCTTATTAGTTTCAAGCATTTTAATGTTTGTAAACAACAATGCAGTCAAATGACATCATCAAAATCTAACATGAATCAAACCAGAAGATTCTGAACCAATCTTATGTACTTAGAAATTTTAACAATTCTACATTGTCTCACTTCAATACCTTCCTTATAGTTGAGTCCTAAACTAGAAGTCATCATTATCAAAAACATAATTAATTCTAAAAAAATTAGAAAGAACCAAGAGATACATGAATAAATTATGAACTTAACCTATTTCAGAAACCTTATTTACTTGAAAGATTATGTATTGAGCTTTGCAATCATTTCCTCTACCAATCTCAAAGTGGTATCAGCCAATTTCTCTCCTGCATCAATTTCTTCCATTATCTGTTCTACAAGCTCACGGTTAATTTGTTTCTGTCTCGAGCTATAACTAGAGCAGTCTCTTAGAAGCAACAACAATTCTCTAGCCATGGATTTGGCTCTCCGCGTTCCATCGACACTTAACTGAAGCAATCCTGGCATCACTCCCTCTGTCAAAATCAGTACTCTATATTTTTCTCTACAACTTCGACATATAAGGAGAAGTATACCAACTGCATGCTCTTTGCCTAGTGAAGATCCATCTTCAATAGTCTCAACCATTATCCGAATCGCTCCGCTAGTATTAGCAACCTCACAAAGTCCACCCTCTGATGAAGAAACAATATTTTCTAGCAACCCTACTGCTTTTTCAACCAATGGAGATAATTTTACTGAGTTGTGGGTAAGTTCAAGTAATGAGAGTATAACACCTGAAGATACAACCAATGGAATAATCTCTTGGCAGGTTGTGAGGTTATGGAGAGTAGCTATAACATCTAGTTGAGATTCAGTGTGAGTGCTGCTACTACTACTACTATTGATAAATTCAACCAAAAATTGAATGGCACCAGAGGAAGCTATTGCTACCTTATTTGATTTGCAAGAAGAAAGTGTTAACATGGCTGCTATGGACAATTGTACCATTGTCTGGCTTTCACAATGGAGGAGATTCAGCAAAATTGGCAATGCTCCATACCTGACGATTTGAATCTTGTTTCTGCAAAATTTGTGAAAAAATTTATATAAGATGTTTTTAATGAAAGTGGTATTAATGGTCGATATACAACTGTTCTGGAATGGATTTGAATTATGTTCCTTAGGAAACTTTTGAATACATTCTTACAATAGAAGAAATTTTTGTTCTCCTTTGTGTTTTACACATGACTTTTTGGTAAAAGAATCATGATGGTAAAATTAGAATCCACCATTAACCAATGTCAAACATTTATTACCTAAAACATATTCCTTTAGACCCCACTAGCAAAAAATAATTTTGGGGCATTAAAAAAGTTCAAACTTTTTTAGTTACTCTAATACAGTGTTTGTTTGAGTATGTTTTAAAGTTATATTCCTCTTATCGAGGAAAAGTTAATTTTCTATAATCTATTATTATCTTATGTACTCTTTGATATTTTAAAACCTAATCAAATAAATGAATAACAAATTGGTGAGACTTTCGAGTCATGGTTCAGTTGGTTCAATCAATTGATTTACGATTGATTTAAATAGTTAATAAATAAATCTTTAATTTTTGCAATTGACAACATCGGTTTTGGAACAATCAGCAATTTGGGAACTTTGGGAACTGAACTATGAAGAAATGGAGAAAGTTTATTACATTGAATGTTGAATACTATGGTTGAAAAAGTGAATGAACAAACCTTTCACTGCCAAAGGAGAGGCTAAGAAGAGCATAAAGAGCAGCTTCTATGGTTTCACAGTTTTCAGAATGAAGCATGGAAACCAGAGGAACCATAACTCCACTTTCTGCTAAATTGTGCTTTTGCTTATTGCACAATCTACTAAGTTTCATTGCTGCTTGAATTTGAGCTTCACTATCACCATTCCAGAGGTTTTCCACAATCTCTTTCACCATTGAAGAAGCTCTTTCTATTTGGTTTCTTCTTTGTTAGGGAGAGTGGTAATTGTAGCATTGAGATTGGTTGCTTGAAGAGGTAATGTTAAGCTTTTTTGGTCATTCCAATCCATTGTTTCAGCAAGAAGCAACATACAATTCTTTTTGGTCAGCTTTTTAACTTTTTGGTGTGTGTTTTGGTATTAAATATTAATATATTAATAAAAAAACAATTTTGATTCCTAAGAATGAATCTTTAACTTTCCTTGTATAGAAGCAAACATTATCAGCTTTTGGTAGGTTTGTCGAAATTTTCGAATGAATTTTGTGTTTTTTCTGCTTTAATGTTAGGTTAGTTGATAGTAAGAGCTTGTGAAAATAATTTTTTAATTAGTAGTTAATTACTCTTGTTTATCACATTGACAACATTTATTATTCTTTTCTTCAATAATGCCAATTCCCTTTTGACCAATGCTACTACTAGAGCCACCAATAGGAACAAATATTTTTTTCTTTATAAAAAATATTAATAAGGGCCCACTTTTGCACCAATTGCACTGAAAATATGTTGGTCGTGATTTTTCGGAAGTTATAAACTATAATTTTAAATTGGACGCATGTTTGATATTTATGTGTGTTCGATACTTACACATATTCAATAATACACATATATAGGTCTTGACAAGTCAAAAAATAGAATTTAATACTCTGTTTGATATTTTAAAGATAGAACAAATTTGATATTGAAATTTCATAACACTTTTGTGAATGCATCATCAAATTAAGTGTCAATTTAAACACATAATTGAATAATAGAATGTAAATAGATAAATACTCTATAAAAAAAATTAATGCAGTAAAACTAACGACGAAAATGAGTTTCATTTTCTTTACTAATATAACATTTAATTTTTTTTTTCCATTTCAATAATTAAATTAATAGTCTCATTACCTTTAAATCATTATTATATATCACTATCACTATATATACATTTAGGAGGGATGAAGTAATATGTGATAAAGTTGTAATTCAAGTAACATGAAAAAATATACTAAAGATGTTGATTTTCATAATCATAATGAATCTTTTGCATAGTATAATTATAAGAATATCATGCAAATATATGATTTTGTTGGTAAACTTAAAAATGATAAACATTATATGTGATAATCTTCGTTAAAGATAAATTGATATAAATACAAAAGTGTGTTTCCACATGTAAGATAGTAAAGTTGATCTCGAAGCTAATTCTCTCCAAGATGCAACAACCACTTCACGTGAAGAACTAGCAAAGACATAGAAATCACTTGTGAACTTTCGAGGGAACTTAATTTGTCTTCCAATAATTTATTTTCTTATCTCATAAGAATTCTCACGCTTAAATAAAAGGAAGCTTGAGACATTTGGTTTAAGTTAACTGAGTATATTGAAATAGAAAGAAAAAAAAAGTTCCAATTCCCTTTTCCAACATCTCTGGATAGCAAACAATCTAGTTTTGAATTTTGAGAGAGAGAGAGAGAGAAGGATGAGAATGAATTATGAGATAAGTGAGTGTCAATGGAGAGGAGAAAAAGATCAATTATTAGTCATTGAATTAAAATGAATGAGTGAGATTGAAACCCCCAATCAAAACAATTATGTGACTTTTTCACTCTATCATACATCCTCTGTTGAATTAGTAAAACCATTTCATTTTCACATCTGTATATTTCATACTATATTTTCCCAAAAAAAAAAGTTGAATGGTTTAATTTCGCTTACTTAGTTTTACTTAAAAGTGAATTTTATTTTGAATCAGAATAATATTGTTATACTGTATATCATGTCCTAAGTTTGAATCCAAAATTTCATAGTTGTGTGTCAATTTTTTTATCATTTCATCTATACCAAAAAAAAAAAAGTAAATTGGATGTAAAATAATTTATGTTTAGATATATTTATGTAAAAGTGAATTCAACAATAAAACTAAAAAGCACTCAAATATGTCTTAGTTAATTATGCCCACCCAAAATTAATTTTGCATCCTTCAAAAGTGGAGCCAATGCACGAAATAATTGGTGTGGAGGACTTTTTCGCAACTCATTTGGGAGATGGATCAAGGGGTGCATCAAGAAGATTGGCGTGTAAGGCGCTTTGCATGTAGAAATATGGGGTTTGTACTTTGGTTTTAACTATGACTTAAATGGAATGTTTCTCTCATTTTATTGTGGAAAGTGACTCTAAAGTTATGATTGACATGATCACAGAAATCTACAAGTTAGATGGGATGAGTTCCAATTTGATTCGGCGTATTAGGCCATTTTGACTCTCAACTGGAATGTTCAGGTCAAACATACTTAGTGTGAGTGAAATAGAAGTATTGATCAGTTTGCTAATTTTACCCTCTCCTTAGACTCTTTCAATTGTAATGTGGTTGAGTCTCCTTCTAGTGAGCTCCGTTAATATCTTTTTGATGATATCTCTGAAATTTACATGTCTAAGAGTATTCGCTTAGTCGGTTAATTTGTCTTTTAGACTTCGACCATCTTTTGCACACAAAAAAGGAAAACAAACGAATAAGACAAAAACATTAATTGGATGGTAAGTGTGTTTCCTTCTTGAGTATGCGATCAAACATCCTTCACCATGTGTTCTCTTTTTTTTTTTCATTTTCATGCAAATAATACACCTAGTCGTTGATCACAAAAAACATAACATTAGTGGTTAGAGAACCTTTGTCCAAGTATTCCATGCCATCATAGTACTCTCACCCTCTCAGAATATATAATTGATCGATATATATACAGTGGCGGAGCTTGACTAAAAAGTTTGGGTGACGAACATAAAATTAGAATATATAGATCAAATATGCAAATCATATTGTATAGCAAAAAATTAAGTTGTAATAAGTACAAGATGAGGAATCAAATAATTAAATTGTATGACTTAATTTTTTTTTAAAGTAATGCTCTATGCTCTTTAAATAATTTGAAATCGTCAATAATAGACTCATTAATTATACTTGTAGAAATTTTCCTTTTAATTGTTATGCTATCTGTCAAAAAGTCAGTTTCCATCTTGTTTCTTAATTTAGTTTTAATAATTTTCTTTGCTGAAAAAGATATTTCAGTTGTGACTGTAGAAATTGGAAAAATAATGATAAGACAGAGTAGTCTATCAATAAAGTAGAAATATTATGTCTTTTCAGTTTCAACCAAACACGAGTCCAGTTGATAAATTCTTCAAATTTGAAGCATGATGAGCATCAACCAAGAAATGTCGGAGTTAGAATTTCAAATTATTCTTCTCTTGCATATTAATTTCCATAGAGTAATATTTTTCTACTACAGTGTAAATTTTTTCAATGTTAAAAGCTTGATAATTATATTTATGAGTCAAAGCACAACTTAGAGTTAATAAATCAATTGTTTGCTCGCTAAATCTATTTTCGCTAACTCTATTATTCAACTTTTGTAATTGTTGGTCAATGACAGCAAAAAATATTTCAACTCTAAAATAATATTATATTGTGACATGACCTTGTTGAAGATGAGAATGTCCAAATCTTGTTTTTGGATGGACATCGTTGAGATCAGAAATCTCAATATAACGTTTTTCACAAAAAATATTTGCTTTAGTAAATAATGTATCTCAATCATCTTCTCTCAAGTTTTGAGAAGAGACTTTGTTGTTCCAACCAAATACATAGCACTAACTACATCCAGAGATTGTTGTTGTAAGGTTTGACAAAGCATGTCAGCTATCCCCATAATGTCTTTCATCAAATGCTTGATAAATATAAAGTCAAATGCCTTCAAATAATTATAAGCACTATCAATATCCCCACATGTAGAATAACTTGTTCTTTCTTTCGTAATTTTTTGTAAAATAGTACAAGTTGTCTCATACATATTTATCAAGCTACAAATAGAAGAGAAATGGGATCCCCAATGAGTATCCTCAACTTGTTTCAAAGTACCAATTTAATTTGCACTTTTACCAGTTACAATCTCATTAATTTCTAGCAAACGTGCAATTTCCACTAATTGTGTAGCTTGTAACTCATCATGACACTTAATAGAAGAACAAACAACATTGACAACAAAAGTCAGCTTTTCAAATTGTTTTTATGAATTGAAACAATTGCTCTTGATGTAGTAACCAAGGTAGGTTGCAATTGATAAATAGTGTTTGTAAATTGTTTCATTCTCCTCTCATATTACTAGCATCATCATACCTTTGACAACAAATGTTAGAAATATCAAAGGTTATGTCATACCCTTGACCACTGATGTTAGAAACATCAAGGTTATATCGATAAAGTATATCACATACTTATTTTTCAAAGTTAGAATTGTAGTGTCTTTAACATGTGCCACCTCAAAAAAATTATCTTGTATTAACTAATTTTATCAACAAATCTTAACACAAGAGTTAGTTGTTTTTTTTTTTTTTTTGAATTATCACAAGCTTCGTCTGTAACGATGCAAATTTTGGAGTTATCAATTTCTTCACGGATATATTTTCTATTAGAAATAATATGCAAGAGCTCTTTTTGAATTTGATGTGAAGTATATTTGGAATTAAATGGAGTATTTTCTAGCACAAAATTTGCAACTTCATCATTGTAAGGTGCCAAGAGTTTTATCAACTGAATAAAATTATTTTGATTTCTTGACCCACTAGTTTCATCATGCCCCATAAAAGCACAAACATGAAGTATTAATCAACGAACAATGTCAATTGATGTCTTGAGATGTGACCGATTTTTCAAAATTTGTTATGAGTTTTGGACTTGAATAACACTCCTAATATGTCCATCTTGATTCAACAAGTCTAGACAAGCTTTCTTTATATTTTTTAATGGTGAGCAAAGATCCATTCATATGCGTTTGAGAAAGGCACAATGTTTTCTATTTTTAACTTTCTTACAGTCTCTAAAACTCATACCAATGAAGACATCTGATTTGAACATGATAAGCAATATATAGGATCTTCATAAGGTGAATATTATAGCAATGAAGGAAAGATTCTAAATCAAACGTGTTGAAACCGTCTTGGATGAACCTCGTAGCTGGACAAAGGACATTGTTCCAAATTTATTTGATAAAGACCAAATTTTAGATAAGCTTTTTATATTGCATCAAATTGATTCGGTGGATATTTCCAAATTTGAAGGTGTTTTCTAAGATCGTATTCTAAAGAATTCTCCAAGTCATATTCGAAAACTCTATAAATCTTGGAAATATGATTCTCATTTTTTTCAATTCTTGAATTCTCTTGGATAGTTTTATATGTATAAGTTATAATTTTTTCATCTCTTTCACTCTCACAAATTTTCCACTTGAAAAAAGAATCAATTATTTTAATCTTCTTCATTCTCGCAAACTTTTCTAATATAAATAAAAAATTTAAATAAAACAACAACTATAAATCAAAATAATATACACTACAAAGTTAATAAAATACAAGTGGTAAATATTTTTAATTGCACTTTTTTGGAACCAAAAGTGGTCCTTAAAAGAATATATATACACATCTAAGACTCAATAAAAGACAACTGGATGAATGGATTCTTACTCATGTGTGTTATTATTTTTAATTGGACTTTTTCGAGTTCTCAAATGTGGTCCCTTCATGAATATGTATAATACATCAATTTATCTCATTCCCATTTATTGCTATTTCTTAAACTTAGCAATTTACTTGGTCACAAAGTACATGGTCCTAGATATAGTCACAAGTCACAACTCACTCACTCAAATTCAAAACAAGCAAAACTCACCAAAAAATTCTGATTCAACCATTCAAAAATGCAAAACTCATCACTTCATCTTTGTAATCTCATCTAAATCCCAAACTCACTCAAATTCACTATCTCAGAGTCACAAATCAGATCACAGATGCAAAAATTGAATCAAAATCAAACTCAATTCATTATCAATTGAAACAAGTTATCAAATTCAAAGGAAGTATCAAAATCATAGAAATATGCATGTAGACAATGAGTGGCTCACGTCAATAGGCTTGGGTGCATGCGAGGAGGGAGACAATTGAGTAGATTGAAGTAAGGAATGAAAGACAAGAGAACTGCGCAATAAAGATATTTTAATCATTTTACCTATTAATTTTTTCTGAGGTGGCTACGATAAATGAGATGGAATAATATTTTTATTAAAGTATTATTGTATTTATCATTTTTATTAATGTAAGTGGAAATTTTAGATTGAAAAAAGTGCATATAATATTTAATTGGATTATACAATTGGAAACCGTAATTAATGTTATATTGTAAATTACAAAATGTCATTCCTTTGGCTACAAGTTATATTCACAAATAAATCATTCGTTGTAGAAAAGATAGAATACTAATAAGGATATGACAACTATCTTGAAAGTTTTAGATTCATGAAACAGGCATTGGATTAAAGAGAAAAATGTACCTAAAACAATTCATAAAATAGGTAAATCGAGTGACCACACATTGCAATTTCTGTTTCGGTAGCCTCGTTACAATTTTTTTTTTGTTACTTAGAGAGTATCATGTTCTCCTGAATAAAGATTCTCTAATGTTGTATTTTTTTTGTTTTAATTTGTTTTTAGTGATATTGTTTGCATGGAAATTATGGTGAATTTTAATCAATTAAATATAGTGTATTGAAAAAAGTGTCTTAAAGAATATGTTATGACTTGATACAATGGTGGTGAACTTGGAGTGAGTAGCCAATAAGATTCATTGGTTATATGAAACGGAAAATTAATTTTGTTCAGAAGTGAATTGAACTAAAAATAATTTAGATTTAGATTATTTGCAAAAGTTAAGACTTCTTTATTTTAATCAAATCAACATTCACGTAAACTCATTTTTTTAAAATGTGTATATACAAATGTAGAATTTAATTAAAAAATATATTATCACGTAATTGTTGTCCAACAATAATAAAAACATTATTTTGTTGATCAAATATTATCGTTGAATAACAATTACGTGATAATATACTTTTTATTTTCTTAATTAATTTCACCTTTGCACATGCATGTTTAAAAAAATCAAAGGCACCTAACTTTTAGAAAAAGAAATAAAATTAAAGACCAAAATTTGCTATTTTTAAAATATATAGTCAAATTTTCCGGATTGAGAAACTTATGCGACAAAAGTGCTATACTTATAAAATAACTACTATACTTATAAAATAAAATAAAATATTCAACCTAAATTCAAACTAATTTTTAATTATTAAAAATGTCTGACCAAAATTTAATTTACTACACTTATTCAATATAGTTTTGTAAATTTACAGGTTAACATTCTTATATACAATACAATGTTATACTTTTTATTTATCTATTAAGATTTTAAAAATTTGGTCATCCAAATGTTTAATTTCAAGATCTGTCATTGATTAGTAAACTAAAATGGTTGGTGGATTGTGTGTAATGATGAAATTAATGTATTTGAAGAATGTTGAATTTATTTTTGACTTTACCTATGTATTTGAAGCTTGTTGAATTTATTTATGTATTTGAAGATTGTTGGATTTTTTTTTTTGTGAGAGGTTGTTGACTTTTTTAAAGAATTGAATAATGTAATTGAAATTTTATACTTTTTGAGACGTTCAAATATTAAATATATTTGTATTCAATTAAATTGTTATTGGTGTTATTTACGTTTCTCCCGTAAAATAAAAAATATATTACTATTTATGTATAATCCGTTAATCCAACTCAACCCAATTCGTTCTTGATCAGATCGATTCGGGTTAAATGAAAAAATTATAGATTTAAAATTCAACTCAACTCAAAGATAATCGATTAATTAAAATTTTACCTGATACTCCACATTTAACCTTTATCTCCACAGATGCAAGAAAATTACCTTTTGCCTTCATATGAATATTAAAATTTGTAATTTTTTACCATTTTATCGTTTGATATTTTCGGTAAAAAGTGAATAATTTGTTATCCAATTTTATAGAAAAACTTTTTTAAAATTTTTTGATATATATATTCCGAAAAACTGTTTCTAAGTTTTTTGGTAAAAAAGTTACATTTCGAAAAACTTTTTTCAAGAAAGAAGTTAGACTTTAAATTCTTTTTCAAGTTTTTGAGAAAAGAAGTTATTTTTTTATAAAAAAAAATTAAAAAATTAAAAAAATTTGGTGTGTAGTAAAAAAGTTCACAAATTTTCCAATATTAAAGTAGTATAATTTTTTAGATTCTATAACGTCAAACTTTAAAAAAAGTTTTCAATAAACCTTAATTTAAGTTGATAAAATAGTAAAAAATAATTAAAGATATATTTGATATTTTTTAAAATTTACGGGAATATAAATAAAAATATGGTGGTATAAAGTAAGTTTTTCTCCATAATATCGAATTTTATCAAAATCGGTTTCAAACCCGAGACACCTCAACAAAACCTTAATTAACGTTGACATAACCCGGGACACCTCAACAAAACCTTAATTAACGTTGACATATCTAAACAAAACCTAGAAATTCACGAACGAGTAACAACGACACACCGAAAAAGAAACAAGAAAAAAACACCTTAATTAACTTGCCCCTTTTACTTTTTCTATTGATTTTCACCTTAGATTTGAAAGAATTTCATTAATTTGTTAATTTTTCTGAAACCCCGTCAAGCTTTTTTGATGTAACAATGTCTGGGTTAGAGGAATTGAGAAAAAAACTTGCACCTTTATTTGATGCTGAAAAGGGTTTCTCGTCAAATTCAACTTTAGACCCTTATGATTCTTACACAGTAAGAAACGCTTTTCTTTTAATTCCAAAACAATATTCAAATTTAGTAATTTTGTATAATTTGTTGTTTCTAATATGATTTTTTTTTGGGTTGATTGAATTGTGAAGTTTTCAGATGGTGGAACTGTGAACTTGTTAAGTAGATCATATGGAGTGTATAATATCAATGAACTTGGATTACAGAAATGTTCAACTTCTAGGGATGTTGATGAAAGTGATCATAGTGAGAAAACATTTAGGGTTGCTTCTCATGAGATGAGAATTTTTGGAGCAATTGGTAGTGGTGCTAGTAGTGTTGTGCAAAGAGCTATGCATATGCCAACACATAGGATTATTGCATTAAAGAAGATCAATATCTTTGAGAAGGTATTACCTAATTTTAATTCTTGTGCCATTTTTTATTTAATTCACAATTTACAATTTCTATTTGAATCTCTTGTGGCATAGATATCAATTGTATAGGGCTCAACGTAGTTAGCAAGTTAGTATAGCCATAAGGTAGTTATCATGGTTTTAAATAATGGTCGTATTAGTGGTAGCCGTTCTATCGCGATCCTTGATTGTTGATACTGTGGAGAATCACGATCAAACGCAGCCAAAAAGGCCTCAACCTCCATCATGTTGCGGTTTTGGCTACATAAAAAAACTGTTATGTTGTAGCCCCATCTAGAGTCGCAAACCTTTATTTAAAACCTGATAGTTTTTTATAACTACCTTTTCTGTGCCTTAGTTTCGAACTATAATTAAGATGGTGTTCCACTTTTCAATTTGAATTTATGAGAAATGTCTCTTATCTCTTCAATCCAAATTCCCTCTCTCTTAGCTCTCTTCTTATATGTGGTATTTTTTTTATGCTTTGTGATACACTCTTGAGTCTTGATGTTGTGTTTTTGAAAGTTATGGAGTTGCTAGATGCTTCATTTGTGTTACTCTAGGGGATAAAAGAACAATGTCGAAATTATTATAGTTTCTTTTGACTTAGTGATACTTTTTGTGTCAATTAGGAGAAAAGACAGCAACTACTTACGGAGATAAGGACATTATGTGAAGCACCTTGTTATGAAGGTCTTGTGGAATTTCATGGCGCATTTTACACTCCGGATTCTGGACAAATAAGCATAGCTTTGGAGTACGTGGATGGAGGATCACTTGCAGATATTTTGCGAACGCACAGAAAGATACCCGAACATATTTTATCATCCATGTTTCAAAAGCTCTTACATGTAGGAACATATTCTTCTATTTTCCTTTTGAACTTTTCATTACTGAAAACCACTGTTGTCAAATAGCAGTTGTGGCGGTACTATAGCGCTAAAGCATAACAGAATTTGAACAAATCGCTATTGTTCAACGATACACAATTTAGTACACAAAGTGTTGTCATATAGCGCTATAGTGTAGTAGAATTTGAACAGACCGCTATTTTCTGCAATCCGCAATTGGCAACACTACTGGAAACACTGAGATATGCTAACGTGGCTGGTTCTTGTTTTCTTTTAAGGGTCTAAGCTATCTACATGGAGTCCGATATTTAGTTCACAGAGACATAAAGCCTGCCAATCTGCTTGTAAATCTCAAGGGGGAGCCCAAAATTACGGATTTTGGTATTAGTGCTGGCTTAGAGAGTTCAGTTGCAATGGTGAGTTTACTCTATCAGTCTTAGTTTGTTGTTGTGCATTAATTCTGTAAAAAAAATTGCAAATGTAATCTTTATTCTTTGGTGATGAGTACAATACTAAGCTATAGGGTACAACTTTGCAGTGTGCTACTTTCGTTGGAACCGTTACCTATATGTCGCCTGAGAGAATTCGAAATCAAAGCTATTCTTATCCGGCTGATATTTGGAGCCTTGGTCTCGCGCTTCTCGAGTGTGGAACAGGAGAATTCCCATATACAGCTAATGAAGGTCCTGTCAATTTGATGTTGCAGGTGCATGCCGATGCTTCTTTGTGTTTTTTGTTTCATTTTGTTTGACTGAATGGAAATAATTATACTTGCTTTTTATGGCAGATCCTCGAAGATCCATCACCGTCGCCATCAAAAGAAAAGTTTTCACCTGAATTCTGCTCCTTTGTTGATGCTTGCTTACAAAAGGATCCCGATGATAGACCAACGGCAGAACAGGTGAGAGAAATGAAATAAACATTGATATCATATCATCACGGTGTATAGCAACTACAGTTTTGCACTATTCTTGCTTCGTGTTGCATTGCATTCCACCACACCACCTAAAGTGCAAATTATGTAGTGTGCATGCATTTATTTCCTTGTAATTCACTTTCTGTTTTCATTTGCATTTTTGCCTGGTAGAAAGTATAATGTTTTCTTTAGAATATGTTCGTTCCAACATTACACAATTTACCATGTCGATTTTGCATTAATATCAGTGTTGTCAAATAACGGCTTTAATGGTGTGCTATAGTGTTATTGTGTAGCGGAATTTGAACAAATTGTTATTGTTTACTGACATGCTATAGCACTGTAAAGTAGCGGAATTTGATTAAATTACTATTCTTTGCGATCTGCAATTAACAGCATTGATTTAGACACTTCATTAGATAAAAACATGATGGTTTAAACCTGATAAGTTGGTGTTACCCTACTGCAGCTTCTTTTGCACCCCTTCATCACAAAGTATGAAACTGCCAAGGTAGATTTAGGAGGATTTGTTCGCAGTGTTTTTGATCCTACGCAAAAAATGAAGGACTTGGCAGATGTAAGTAGCTTCTAGTTATTGCCTCTATATTATTTGAGCCAGCATGCTTATTTTCGTAGGGAAGTTTTATCTGAAACTGTTTTTACTTTGCATTATCTCTCCAGATGTTGACGATACATTATTACTTACTATTCGATGGACCTGACGATAAGTGGCAACATACAAGGAACTTATATAACGAAAACTCAATTTTCAGGTGTACTTTTTTTTTCTTGTATGTTTTTATTTCGAATCAATTTGTTTTGTTTTTTCATTTACAACAACTTACACTCTTTTTAACATGATAGAAAAATACAATGGACGTGTTTCTCTTACAAGAAACTTGTTACTATAAGAGCAATAATTGGAGTTTATAATTCATCTGTATAAAAAATGGAACTAATAGAGTAAAAATTGATTTCTAGGGCGCGCTACTCAAACCGAGTAAATTATGCTTAAGAGGAATGCTGGCAACGCATAAAACACTCTTTAATGAGATTATTTGCTATGTATCGGCAGCGTAGAACATTTTTACACATGCATCCAATCAAATCAAATCATGATGTTATTTTGTTGTGTTACATTATAATATATCTCTAGATATCTACATGATCAATGTAGTTGGATGCATGTATGAAAATGTTTTACACTGACAATACATACAAATTAAATCCCTTTTAATACACTCTTTATGATTAGTTGAAGTAGTGTGTTAAAAAGAGTGTATTGTTAGCGTTTCTGTTATGGTTAATTTGTTTAGAATATCAAGAATAGACGAAGACCTTTCTGTGAATTTTTGAAGACTTCTAGATCATGCTAATAATATTCTTCTATTGATTTTGCAGTTTCTCTGGAAAACAACATATTGGTCCTAACAATATCTTTACAACGCTATCGAGTATTCGAACAACATTAGTTGGTGAATGGCCTCCGGAAAAGTTGGTGCATGTGGTTGAGAAGCTTCAATGCCGAGCTCATGGTGAAGACGGAGTCGCAATTAGGGTTTCGGGGTCATTTATAATTGGTAATCAGTTCCTCATTTGTGGAGATGGCATTCAAGTAGAGGGATTACCAAACTTTAAGGATCTTGGAATTGATATTTCTAGCAAGAGAATGGGTACATTTCATGAACAATTCATAGTGGAACCAACCAGCCAAATTGGATGTTACACCATTGTTAAACAAGAACTGTATATTAGCCAATAATATTACATTATTACATAAATATTACATTAACCTATAAATGCTTTGGTATATAGATGACGATGAAATGGAACAAAATTGTTCTGTTTTATGTCTTTTCTGTTTGTAATATTAAAGTGTATACCATTTTAGTTTCGTAACCTTTCATATAAATATACACTAATCAGAACACTTAAAGATGAATTTCAATTGTTTCCTTTCAGTAATTTATTTCTGATGGAGTACTTGAATAGGAATTAGATGGCAAAAATGAGGGAAATCCCATCTCCCACTAGTGTCTACAAATAAATAGTTGGGGTTGGGATTCTCTACCTTTGATAACTTTGTATTTATCTTTCTCAATCAATTATTTTTATCAATTAATTTTAATTATCAGTTTAACTTTAAAATACATCAAAGTCACTCATCACAAAAGATAAAGAATCCATTTTCATAATCAATGATAGTTCATACTATTGAGTGTCTTCATTATCAATCAACAAATCAGTATTATGTTGAACCATCCTCCAAAAATTGGATATAAGTCGAGTAACCTTAAGGACACTACTTTCCTCACCCTTTAACATTAATGCGGATGTATTTATTCTAAAAAATCACCAAATTTATAGAGTTTGGATTGGTACTTTCAAATAACTTGTGCGGTCCGAATATGGGCTTCCAGAAAACTAGTTTTTTTTAGTAGTGTGAAGGGAGGAAAACAATTAAGGAATTAAATCAAGCCCACATCTTTATTTATATCTTACAATTGAGGCCAGCATGTCAATTAATCTCTAACCAACTTCCTTGGAGAAAGGCTGTTTTCCTAAGACAAACCTCCCTACATCTTTGGAGAACAAATTTTATTCCAAGCAAAGAGATGAATTTTGCATTGTCTCTTTGTTTCCTCACATACAACTTGTGCTTTTTTAATAACTATCAATAGATGATTAAATACCGTACTATTGATAAAAAAATTTGGAAGATAATGAAAGGAGATAGTGAACAGTGATAATCCTATTAATAATAGGAAGTACCACTAGTAGAAATATACATGCTTAAGCTTGACAATCGATGGTTTTAGTTTGAGATCCAATCAAAGAATGTCTATATGTTTCTTGTTTGTTGATTTCCTTCATCAAGTACTAAACATTTTAGCCAAATTGCATAGCAAAAAACATGACAATCAGAATTCATATGCAAATCATTCATCAAGTAGATATAGAACACGCCCCCTTTGTCTCTCTATCAAATAGGCAGGAAGCAAATATTTGTCAAGATTTACATGTTTTTTGGCTTTTAACCTCTCCAATTTTGACAAGAATTTGGGAGTACAAAACTCAAGTACTCAACAGATGAGTGGTTGCATAACCAACCCTTTTATGACAGTAATAACCTACAGAAATGACGGTAAATATCTTATCGCAAGTTTATAATTACAAATAAACTAATCATTTAAATTATCAAGAAAAAGAACCCTACCCAAGAACACAGTTTAAGAAATTCCGGTGAAAGCTTATTCTTATGGCATTCAGATGTAGTCATTTTTGGTGATGTGATTGTAGTGGCTGATTTTGTTAGGTAGTGTGGTGTTTCTTTGGATAGTAAACCATAGTCACTCGCTCACTCTTTACTAAGCATTGCCATTACTCTTATTTGGATGGCGAACGGAGAGACTTTATTCTGGAATTGTAACTTCTTTATTCCATATCCGGACCTAAAAATGTCAAATTAGGAAGATTTACATTTCTGAAAGAAACAATTTGATGTAGCATTAATAAAATGGGTCAATAGGAAGTCCTGAACTGAAGGACATTGCAGATAATATGCAAGAATATCTAGTTTTTAATTCAACTACAGTCTTCAAAGAAATTTTTACACCCACACAGTTTTGCTTACTCTGTAATCACCAGAAGTTGCAAATTTTCCAAACTCGGTGCAGGACCTGCCGAACAAATAAGTAATTCATATATGAAAGAGGACTAAAACCAAGTTTGTTTTCAAATTTACCAGTAAAACCCGTAAGCAGATTCTTCCTCTTTCGGACTCAAAATAGTAGGTTCTTCTTCAGGCTTGTTAAGCTGTTTTTTGAAAGTTCAGTTAAATTAAATCCCTAATGCAACCTAAGTGCCAAACTTGTGGTAGCTGATTGAAAATAAAAAAGGTAACCTGCCAAATATATACTTTTCCTTCTCTAGAACAGCAACCTATGTTCAATGCATCAGGGCTAATTGCAGCCTGGAATTGCATACATCAGACTGAGAAATAATCGGGAGTCGTGAATGAAACTGAACGCAGGGAATCTTGGTTACATGCAAATTCTCACCTTTCCGGAAAATGATATTCTATCTCCTTCAAAATATCTTAAAGGCTCCTTTTTATTTTGAAGTATATTATATAGATAAATTCTGCAAGAAGGAAGAAACAGTTTATTTTACGTTTTGTCGTATGTTCTCTAAACCATGATTTGATTCACATTATGGTTTGATTCACAAAAATAGAATTTAGGAGGATACCGGTTATCCTTGCAGGAAGCTAAAAGGAAAACTCCATGGTCATCTTGGGACAAGCTAGTTAAACCATGTAATCTTTGCTGCATTGACATAGAAGAATACAATCTAGAGACTAAAGATTCTACCATTTTCAGCTTTCTTATATCTAATATATAGGGGAAAACTTCTTAGAGTGTACCCCTCTTAAATATAAATCAAAATTGAATTGATTTTTCAGCTTTCGAATATCATTTTCAGCTTTCTAATATCTAATAAATAACTGTTTATCCATTTGCATTTATTAAAAAAATCGAATTGATTTCCCAACAAATATTAATCAAAATCCCTGACATAAAAAGCATAATACAGCTGGCATTTTATATCGCGCTTATATTTTAACTTCAAGTGAGATACAGTTTCATAGATCTGCATATAAGTAAACCTACATAAATCATGGTTAAATTTATTGACGATCTTCAATTTGTAACCTCTTGAGCCTGACTGTAAGGATAAAAAAAAAACTACCACTTCACAGCACAGTTTCCACCAACCTTTTCTGTTGACCGAGGAAGAAGACCTGTATATGTGACATCTTGTTTCAAATATCTGGTATCCCAAAACTTTGGCACACTGAAAATGATAAACCAATTGCATGGTAAAATCAATCAACCAAGCTAAAAGCTTGGGAAAATACAATTTTTTTCATGGGTAATACATCCATCTAACCTATCTTTTGACCCAGCAGTGGCTATGGAAACTTGATCCTTGAGCCAAAGAACAGATCTAATGCCCATGGAATCAACCTAACAGGTTATAATTGTTGATAGAAAGGTTTAGTTTGCAAAATGCAAAGGAATGGCTGACCGACAACAACTAACCCTGCCCCTCCTTACTTGTCTGTCTTCTTCATCATAATAAAGATGGGCGCGTTTGACGACAGCAGTTGAACTAGATGAGCAAATGGATGATATATGAACTTTGAATAAAAACAATAACTTCATTTATCACTGATAGTTAACAGATTAACATACGATAATTGACAAATAAAAACTCACAACTTACCTTATGCTAATCTCTCCATCTCCACTCTCAGCATTTGACTTGCATCTTAAGTCCCAAAGACGAAACGATTTATCTCTTGAACCAGAGACAATAATATCTGTAAATTTGGAGATAAGAGGAATGGTGATTGCTGATATATCATTTTGCAGTTATAGAAAATCCAATATTCAGCAGTAACTTAGATTAGAGATGCATATACAAAGCAATGTCACCATGATTAGTTGGATGAGAACAAATAGATTGAACAAAGTCTGTGTGCCCCCTTAAAGCTCCAAGACAATCCTTTTGTTGAAGATCCCATACTTTCACCTGTATATAAGCACAACAAGAACATTAAAGATAAAATCAGCCTAAAGAAAACTACTCCTATGATACTACATATCTAGTTATAAAGATGATGAAAATCTATCCCATTCTTATTCTATGAAGTGAAATTGGTATCTATTGACTTGAATTTCAGTTAAATCTGATCCACAAGCTCTGCAATTTAAAAAGGAATATCCGATTCTGATGTTGGGCACAGTGCAATTTCAAATCCTACGCTAACAATCAACCAATGCAGAGTGCACAAAACTAAAGTGTTTCTGATTCAATCATTCAAATCAAGCAAAGTAGCATATGAGAATCAGGAACCAAATAAAGCAAGCAACAACACAATGATCATTCCAATTAATCCTAATATGCATAGTATGCAATATTAAATCAATAACTCACAGTTTTATCACCAGAAGCAGTGAGAATTTGGGTATCTTCCTGCAAATAATTGTAAAACAATTAAAGACATCGAGGAAATTAACAATTCAACAAGTTAATAAAAAATCAATCAAAGAAGTGACTGAAAAACGTGATTACATCATTGCCAAATTGAGGACTAGACTACCTTAATCCAACAGAGATCATAAACTTCAGTAAAAAACACAGTTGAGCTCACTTGATGCGCAATCCATTCGCATATCTTCTCTAAGGTTGAAAACGTTCACATATAGGTAAATATCAAACCATGAAATTATGCGAAATTGAACTAGAAATAAAAACAAACTTGTTTTGTTGCGTCGAGTGTCAAACAAGGTCACGTAGCCATGCTCATCAGCTACAGCGATGTCGTAGCAACGTTTTGAAGTCTACACACACAAAAAAACCCAAAAAAAAGAAATTAGATATGTAGTTAACTATATCGCCAATATAAATAAAAAATTGAAAAAAAGGATATGCACTTCACAATATAAAATGGTTTTACACTATCATCTCTTCGGATATAATTCATATATTTCGGCACATTAAAACATTTTATCCAAGACATATCAATAATAAAAACTATTTTAGATATGAAATTAATTGATATGTAGTAAAAAAAATTAAACCGTTGACATATTATAATTATTTATGGACATAGTTTTAAATGTAGTTTTAATAAAACTAAAGTATCTCTATTCATCTAATAATTGTGAGATTAATTGACATAAAAACTTTTTATGGTGATCATATATATAAATTAATGTTATACAAACTTTTAGAAATATCAAAAAAAAAAAAAATGAGTCAAAAATAAATAATCAATATCCAATGATCAAATATCAAAAATCAATAATAAAAAATAAAAAGTGGGAGAAAAACGAAAGAGAGTATGTACCTTAGAGAAGGAGATAGCAAATGGTATAAAATCGAATTCATCGTTGAATATATGTATAGCTTCAATTTCATTGTAGACAGAGAGTAGTTTATCCATTTTAGGTCGTTTCTGAACTGTAACAAAAAACAACAACAAACCACAGAGAGAAAACAAGTTGTAGAGAAAACGAAATTGTGCAGTGAGTGAGTAGTGATTCTTAGAGAGAGAGGGAGAAAGAACCGTGAAAGGAATTGAGTTCCCTTGAAGCGATGTGGTTGAAGATCGATTTAGGTTCTCGAAATTTCATTGAAGAAGAAGAAGATTGAAGTGAATAACGGTTTTGAGAAGAGAGAAAAGAGAATAACGGTTTTTAGATGGAAACTGAAAAAATGGAATATATAAGGGATAATTTGGTGGGAAATTGGATTTGATGTTTACCGTCTGATTTGATTACTCCTGTGTGATTGAATTAAAACATATTTGCACCGTTTGATTAATTTATTTTGATCAGCTACGACGCTC
>NC_021161.2:457695-499227 GCF_000331145.2 Cicer arietinum
TAGAAATGGAAATCCAAACGCCGCGAGTAACCATTTCTTTGGGAAACGGGCATAGTTGTTTTGGTTTCTTTTTTAGAGTGTAAGCTAAACCAATTAAATTGATTCAGTTTTTTAGTGCTTTAGTCTTAGTTTGTCTCCCTTTTCTCATAACATATTTCTTTAAACACATTTATCAATATACTTTTCTTTTAAATTCATATTTCACCTACAGATTTACATAATTTAACGAGTTCAGCATAAAATTCAAGTGTGAGTTAGAGAGTATGTTTATAAATATTGAAATTATTAATCATTTAGATAAATTTTATAAATAATAAAGAGTTTAATTATTATCTATTATCAATGTAATAAACTTTATACCGTCACTAAATTATAATCATTCATAACTATAATCTTAGACATTTATAATACAAATTAAATTTAATAATTTAACAGTTATAATTCATTTAATTATGTAAATAAATTAAATTAAATTAAGTAGGACCACTATTGATACTCAAACAATGTATATCGAGTTTGATTATTCATGGTATTGCTAAATTTTGCTTTTCTCAAATACAAATCAAATTTGAAATTTGTAAAAAATATCGAAAAACAATTAAATATCGTGCTCTCTAAAAGATTGGGGGAAATTGAAATGAAAAACTGTCTAATGTAAAATGTACAATGCTTGAGCTTAGTATTTTTTTAGTAATACATGGTTTAAGATTGGCAATGGGTTGTTTTAGCTTTCTCTTCAAAAAAAAAAATAAGGTTGTTTTAGTTTTACAAATGAAACCTAATCAGCCAATGTCATTTAAATGTTACTTTTCTCTAATTAATCGTTCCTCGTCTCTTATATATCTAGGATTGATTTGTTGTTATCATTCCTACAATTAGGAATGACCATATGTATGCAAAGCAACCAAATTATGCGACCAACGAAAATTGAATTGATTCGAATTACAATTTAGGTTAGAATTGCCTTTTTCAAAGACAATTCAGATGATCAAATGCATGGTTGAAAAATCACACAATGAACCCAAACCAAATCAAGCTAACATATTGGCCATGCCTACTCTTACATGTGTTTCTTAGTAAGTTGCTTTCTTTCAATTTTTCACTCAATTTTATTCAAAATGAAGCCAACTCCCCTTGATGGATGTTTTAGAAAAAGGATGATTGGGGGATGATTTGTGGCAGGAGGATTAGTTTCTATGCTTGTTGGTGAAAAAATGAAAGCTTATCTTGTTAGAACGGATTACCGGGCCAGACTGGATCCTGTATCCCCCTCGAGGTGTGAGACAACTAGAGTTGAGAGAGAGGGAAAGATGTGAGTGTTCGGGTTGAGGAAGGAAGGAAGGCGATGGTTCCCTTATGGATTTTGTGGAAAATGGTTGTCTATGGGTTTGAGGAAGGGGCAAGAACAATACAGTTGAATGAGAAAATAACAAATCAAATCACATCCAATGACCCAACCAAATGAAAAATGATCTAGATCAAAATTCCGTCCCTAATCAAATCAACCCAGCCCGGAGCCACCCCTACTACAATATTGTGTTTCTATATTTAGAAAGTAATATGCAAGTGCAGCATATAAAAACAAATCACTTCAAACATGGACAATCAAAACTTTAGTGCATTCATTTCTGTACATTGCACCTACAAAGCATGAGTTATTCACTTATGGTGTTCAAGGTACATGCCAAGCATCTTATGCCTAGTCATGCA
This sequence comes from Cicer arietinum, assembly GCF_000331145.2. Classification (NCBI taxonomy): domain Eukaryota; kingdom Viridiplantae; phylum Streptophyta; class Magnoliopsida; order Fabales; family Fabaceae; genus Cicer; species Cicer arietinum. The sequence goes on from NC_021161.2 coordinate 459,406, forward strand.
TTCCATTCATGGTTCAATAATGTAAATCAACCATCATTTATGAGCCGGCACCACTACTTAGCCTAATTGTTTAGCTCAAAACATGAATGTAGAATTTGTATGCTCGTCATTATAGCACACACCAATTGTCTCTGGCAAATCAGCAGAAGCAAAAAAATTGTACAGCTTTAGCAATCCTTGCAAAAACCAATCCTTATGCACTTTACATTTCAAATAACCTGCAGTAATGACAACAAATGCCTTATCACAAGTTTACAATAACAAATAAACTGAGCATTTAAAAACACATGAAAGAGAACCTTACCCAATAACAAGGTTGAAGAAATTCCAAGCCACACATACCACCTCTATCACAGGATCACTATCTACAACTACTTTTCAACAGAATTTAGTTAGCCTAATCTTACTAAAAGATTCATGAAGATGCAACAAAGTAATCCCGGATAGTTCTTTTCAGGGAGGGTGGCGGGTTCAATACAGATGAAGGGCTCTTCAAAGCACACTCTGGAGTTTTTTGAGGAGATATAGTTAGATCAAGTTCTGCTGAAAGTTGGTTCTTATGGCCTTCAGATGTCATTTTTTGTGGTGTAACTGGAGTGGCTGACTTAACTGGGTTTTGCGGTGCTTCATTGGATGATAAACCAGAGTCACCTGACTTGGGGCCAACTTCTTCATTATTTAATAGCATTTTGCACTCTGTACTAGGCATGGCCATAACTCTTCTTCGGATGGCAAATGGAGACTTTGTTGTGCTAACATAACTGCATTTTTTCCATAACCGGACCTAAAAATGCAAAATCAGGGAAAGTTACAATCCGAAGAAAAACAAAAAACTAGAGGTGGAATAAAAAAATGTGTGAATACAGTCCTGAAGTTAACGTCATTGCAAACAAGAAATAAAAATAAACTGTGTTGCTTACTGTGAAATCATCAGATGCAGTTGCTAATTTTCCAATATCCGAGCGGCACCTGTGAAACAAATAAAGTTAGAATCTCATATCAGAGAGAACTAAAGCCACACTCAATATTCAATTTACCAGTCAACTGCAGTAACTTCCTCATCATGACTCTTCAAAATGGTAGGTTCCACCTGGGGCTTGTTAACCTGGTTTTTGAAAGTTAAGTTAAATTACATCACTACTGCAACCAAAGTACCTCACTTAGAGTAGCTGATTCAAAGTAAGAAACGTTACCTGCCAAACATATGCTTTTCCATTACTAGAACCACAAACTATGTTTGACGCATCGGGGCTTATTGCAGCCTGGAATTGCACACATTAGACATAGAAAAAGTCAGGAGTCGTGAATGAAACTGAACAAAGAAATCTTGGGTTACGGGCAAAATCCTCACCTTTACAAAAAATGAATCTATGCGACCTCCTTCAAAATATCTTAAAGGTCCCTTTTCAACTTGAAGTATATTATATAGATAAACTCTACAAGAAGGAAGAAATAGTTTGTTGAATTAGCCATTTCTGTATCTAAATCAAATCACAATAGGAAGTATTTATAATCCTAATCTTTTATTCTAATCCATATAATAAATAGACGGATATGGTTATTTTATTCTAATACAGTTTATTTAACTTTATGTATTGTATGTTATCTAAACCATGGTTTGATTCACAAAAATAGAATTTAGGAGTATACCGGCTATCCATGCAGGAAGCTGAGAGTAAAACTCCACTGTCATCTTGGGACAAGCTAGATATACCATGTAATCTTTGCTGAAAGGACATAGAATACAGTCAAGAGGCTAAAGACTACAGTGTTTCAAGCTTTCCAATAATAAAAATTAATTAGAAACTCAACAATGTCCAAAAATTAGTGATATAAAAATAAAAGGCATAATACTGCTGACGATTTCTATCAGATTTACATTTTAAATTTATGTGATATATATTCCTTAAGAAATGCATATAATATCTTATGAAACCTATAAATTGTGGTTAAATTTACTCAGGACCCTCAACTCCTAAGCCAGACTCAGTGTATAGAAACTAGAACATTGCCACTTCACATCACACACAGTTCCAACAAACCTTTCCTGTTGACTGAGGCTGAGGCCATGCCTGTGTGACAATACTTTTAAGATTTCTGGTATCCCAAAACTTCAACACACTGAAATAAACCAATTGCATGGTAAAATCAATTAACACATTAAAAGCTTCAGAAAAAATGAATTTTATTCTGATCGGTAATAAAAACAACTAACCTATTCACTGCCCCAGCAGTGGCTATGGAAAATTGATCCTTGAGCCAAAGAACAGATGTAATGCTCATGGAAGCAGTCTGACAGGTAAGAGTTATTATTAGAAAATTTTAGTTTGGAAAATGTGAAGGAATGGTGGACCACCAGCAACTAACCTTGACCTTGCCCCTCCTTACTCGCTGTGCTTGAGATGAAACATGTGCTCCTTCAACAACAGCTGTTGAACTAGAAAAGCAAACAGAAAATAAATAACCTTTAAGAAAACATTAAGTTTATTAAAAACTCATACTAATTGACAGATTAACAGGTATAGTTAATGCTCATTACAAGAGTTTTACAAATATAAAACAGTAATTTACCCTATGGTAACTTCTCCACGTCTATTTTTTGACTTGGAGTTACATCTTAAGTCCCAAATACGAAAGCATCCATCTCTTGAACCAGAGACAATAATATCTGTAAATTTGGAGATAAAGGAACATCAATTACTAATAAATTACTCTGTGGTTATAGAAAATTCATTTACAATGAAATGCTACCAGAATTAGTTGGATGAGAACAAATAGATTTCACACTCCCGTTATGCCCGGCTAACGTTCCAAGACACTTTTTTTCTTGAACATCCCATATCTTCACCTGTAAATGAATACCATAAGAACATTCAAGACAAAACCAGCTTAAAGGAAGCAACTCATATGTTACTATATCTAACTACAGAGATGATGAAAACCAATTTAACTCTAATTCAATGACATGAAATAGGTAGCTATTGACTTGAATTTCAGTTAAGACTAATCCATAAGCTTTGCAAATTAAAAAAGGGGTATTGAATGTTGGGTATTCTTTAAATTCTATGCTAATAATCAAGTATCAACCCGTGCACAGTGCACCAAAATGCAGTACATTTGATTCAAAATTTAGCAAGTATCATAAAAGAATCAGGAACAAAACAAAGTAAGAGCAATGATGTACAGGTATCATTCAAATTAATCCATATATTGTTTTAGCAAACAATAGTAAACCGATAACACAATGACTCACCGTTTGATCACCAGATGCCGTGAGGATCTGCGTATCATCCTGCAAACAATAGTAAATCAATTCAAAACACTAAGGAAATAAACAATCCAAACTAATAACAGTCAATCAAAGAAATAACAAAAGCACATTCTTAAAACATGTGAACATATGATTACAAAATTTAGTGCTACCTTTATCCAACAAACATCAAAAACTGCATTATAATGGGAACTCCACTCAGAAATCGTTGCTTCCTCTGAGATCAAAAGAGTAAAAAACGTTCACATAAGTAAATCATAAACCATAAAATTATATTATATATCTAACGAATATGAAGTTAATTAAACTCAACCTATGAAACATGGATACTAACACAGACATTGGACATGACAAAGACAGTAGGCACCAGTTATAGGTTGAGAAAATAAATTAATCCAATATAATCAATGTGTCGGACACAAGAAAACGCCTTTGATCAGATGTGTATATGCTATAGAGCTCAAAACATACCAGCATTTTTTTCGAAGGACACGGGAACTGCGAATTGGCGGCGAGTATTAAACAATCTTACATACCCCTCCTCATCTGATAAGGCGAGAATATGCGAATATTTTGTAGTCTACACCAAAAAATAAATTTAAAAACAAAAAACCAAAAAAAAATAACAAGAGATTAAATGAAAAAAGGAAGGTTGATTAAGTACCTTAGCGAATGAGAGAGCGATGGGAACAATGTCTTCAGAATTGTGCTGTGAAGCTACAGCTCCGATTTCTTGAAAACCATGAAACCATCCATCCATGTGAGGTCGTTTTCGAACTGTAACAACGACAGAGAAAACCGTAAAGAGTGAGAAAAATCAAAATCAAGTTGTGAAAGTGTGCAGTGAGTGAGTAATTGAAGTACCTTGAAAGGAATTGAGCGCCCTTGAAGCGACGATGTTGAAGACCGATTGTGATTTTGGAATGTCCATTGAGAATTTGGAGAAAATTGAATCGAAGAAGGGAAGGGGAAGAAGTAGAAAGGGATTGAGATTAGGATTAGGATTAGGATTAGGATTAGGGTTTTGAGGTGAAGAGATTGTGAATATGGAAAAGAAAACAAATATATTTAGTGGAAAAGTGTTTGGGCGGTATGAAGAGAAATACGACTTGGCGGGAACTTGAATTTTATGTTCATGAATCTACTATCTATTTAATTATTTATAAAAATAGATTTATTTTGCATCATATTATATCATATATATATATATCATATTTCCAAAAAAACAAAATATATATATATATATATATATATTATTTTGCTTAATTACACTAAATATATATTAAGATATTAAATAAATTTAAATATAAATGTATTTTTTAACTAATTGTAAAAAAAAAATTTAGTGTATTTATTGGATATAGATTTAATTGACGTCCCTACTAATAATCACTTAATAGTTAGATAATAAAAAAACCTATAACTATAATTTTTTATACAAGAATATGAAATTTAATGTTGACAAAAAATACTATAGTTTATAATAATAATATAATAAATAAGGCCTTATTATCAATACTATAAAGGTATTAAATAAATATAAATATTAGTTATTAAAGAATACAGCATTTAAAGTGTTGACAATATTAAATACTATACTTTGAAATTATGATATTATATTATATCAAAAGAAAGTGCTATAAATTATAGTTTCATTAACCAAATATACTCTAGATACATTAAAAAAAAACACCATAAAGACATTATATTAAATACCATACTTTGCAACAACAAAAAATCATATGAAAAATGATTTGGAGTCTTCTTTTAACTTTTCTGAAAATGATAGTGAACTATATATGACTTTGACCTTTAGGAAAATAAAGGAGATTTTTTTCTATTTTTCTTGTTTGATTATTTGATGGAGAAAGAATGAGGTTGGGAGTTGGAGTTTAGGCAATAGATCATAATTCTGGAAGGTTACTTTTAACACCATCATTCCTTAAAATTCTGAATTGGGTACTCAATTTTCAAGGTCTTTTTTTAAATTGCCATAATAGGCCCAAGAAACCCAAAATAACACCCACTAGTAAGATGCTCCAAGTCTTAATTAATGGCAAAAACCATATTTATTATTATTATTATTATTATTACTATTATTATTATTTTATAATTTTAACGGCGAAATTCACAAACTAAGTAAATTCGCGCATCAGCGTATCAAATTTAGCAATAATTTTTTATGTTGCACGAAACATAACAAAACAATGTTGAAAACCATAATTGTAATACTACTTGTGAAATAAAATAAATAAATAAACCAACTTATCATAGTATGTTATAATGATATAATCTACTTTTTTAGCACGAGCAGTTCAATTCGGTACATGCAAACAAAATCAAGTTGTTTGCAACTGTTCTTGTTTTATTTGGATTGTTGATTCTTTGGATATGAAGGCTTATCCTAAAGTATATTCTTACACTCAATTTTTCTTACATTTTAATCGGCTTAAAACATCCACTTGCATGCGAGAGTGGAAATTTTGTTGTTTCTCTCCTTGCTATATACTATACATTAACCAATCGTAATTGAATAAACAAATTTTTATTCAATTAATTATGAGAACGAATGAACATTGTATTTAACTCTTATATTTTAGGTTCAATTTTTTTATGAGCGATAAATTTTTAAGTAAAATGTGAGTCGGTAGAATGAGAGTATTACAAAAAAAACAATTGAGATATCTATTAATAGTGAAAGTAACTACCAATTACGATCAATAGTAGAGGCGAAAAATTCACGACTATAATGTGGATGGATAGAGTTACACCATTACATTTGGTTCCTAAATTCACGACTATTACATTTGAACTTTTAATTATATAATTATAATGAATAGTTTTTAAATTTATGAAATTAGTCGTAGACATGTCATTTTCCCTTTTATTTTTAAAATAGTTGGAAAACTAATGGAATACTTGTAATTCATAAATAATTTAATATATTTATGTATGATAATTTGAAAATCAACAATGTGAACATATGTTTATGGGATTTGAATTTCTGATGTGCAAATTTAACATAACTTTTACATGGGGTGTCTTAAAATCCTTTAATCACGTAAGTTAATTAGCAAGCAATCAAGGGGTTGATTTTTCCGCATTCAACTCTCCATCGTTTTTACCATTGTACTTTCCTTCATCGATTTTACCATTGTTTATTTGAAATGTTTATGCCATTTGAGAGTTATTATTTTTTTATATTTATTTTTTCTGTGGTAGCTTCATAATATAATTATTCAATGTTTTCCGTGTCGTGACTAACTAATTGGTTATAAATGGACCACAAATTTGATTGAATACAACATCACCCTGTAAAAGAGCTTATACCAAGCATTTATTTTGATTAAATTGCATGCATACATGTTTCCATCTTCTCATCTAGTAAGAAATAATTACTTGAATGGTTGGTTTAAATTTAATGTTTTCGTAATATTGTAATTTAAAAATACTTTAAAATAAAATGATAGCAGTCATCACCAAAATTAAGCCAATACGATGGATAACTGTTTCATCACTTTATAGATAACTATATCCTCATAAACTTTATAAAAAGATAATATAGAGAGATACTAAGATAATGTTAAATATATACGTGTGTTTGATCATTTAAAACGTGAATGTTCAACATATTATATTAATTATATGGAATACTCAAATTTTTATAGATTGTTTTCATATATGTTTTTTTTTTCCAAAATTACTTTTGTTTCTAGCATACCAAGAACTATAATATAAAGACAACAAGATTTATTTCTTCATGTGTCGTGATGGATCACATTTTTAAGTTAATAAATAAAAGGTAATTAGTAGCCTTCAAAATGAACATCGAGCAAATTATTAAAACCAATTTTCTTTTGACAAAATGTAATATTTAAAAAAGTGGTAAATGAAAAAATTTATTTTTCGTTGGTAGACTATCTTTCTAAACCTATCTAGCTAAGTGAACATGCATGTTTAGAAATAATTTAAAGTTTTTGTAGTTTTTACTAGACTTCTTTTTTAATGTACTTATTGACTACACATCTTCGCATAGTTCAACCTCTATCAATTGTAATAATACAATAGACACTTTTAACATAAAAATACTTTTTTGTAAATATCAAATCACAGTGACCATCTAAGTTAATCAAAAATAAATACATGAATGATATAAAAATGTTTGAAAAGTATAAATATTAAATTGGTCCGCCAAATATTGAAAGTTTCAATATCATACAAAATAGGTTGAGATACTTAAAAGGAGGTCTCACTCATAAGAATTAGGAGATAAAATATTATCTATCATTTTCCAAACACTACAAGAAGTACAATATCTAGTACAATACAAAATAAATTATTTATTTTTCATGTAAAGGCACTAATACACTATACAAATTTTTACGCGATAACTAATCATTTATATAACATTTAAATTAATTAATGATTAAAATTATACATTATTAATTATTTATCGGTTATGATTTATATACATTTATGTACAGCATATAATTATAATATTATAGAATAGTTACGTACATTATTAAATAAGTACTAAATTAAGGGACCCACATGAATGAAGGTTTCACAAGAACACGTTATGAGCTACAAATACGACGTCGCACGACCTCTGTCACGCCGGTCATCGTGCCCAGACTGTCTTCTTTCTGCCCCAAACATCACTCCCCATAAAATTATTTAATAAATAAATAATAATAAAAAATCAAAGGGCAAAATTGGAAATCCAAATATCAAAACCAAAGGCGGGAAAAAGAGCCGTTGCCACCCAATTCAATGAAATTTTCGCGCCAAATTTTCACCTTAACATTCCCACTTGTGTGCTGCCCGTAAAATCACGGGCACCTCTCTCTCTCTCTCTTTCTCTCTGTTTCTTTCTCCCCTTTTTATTTTCTCTCACTTTCCAAAATTTTCCCACGAAAACAAAATCGCTCAAACTCAAAAATCCCCCCTTTTTATTTCTCTCCCTCTTTCCTTCACCCTTTCAATCTTCAAACTTTTCATCTCTCTCTCTCTCTGAGACAACAACCTAAGACAACCCTTTTCTCTTATTCCTTCTTCTTCCACCATTATTCCCAAGCATCAATTTTTTCATTTGTTCCGATTCTCACTCAAAAATCACTCTTTTCAACAACCCTTTGAGTTTCTCTCACTAAAAATTCAATCTTTTTTCAAATCCTCAAACCCCACTTCATTTTTCTTCGATTCTAATCCACCCCATAAGAAAAAGCTTCAACCTTGTTACAATTTTCCTCAGATAAAAAAATGGGGTTTTCGAAAAAAACACAAATTGAGAATAGTTTGGAATCCGAAGCTAAAAAATGGGTAATTGCTGGAATTTCTGTTAGGTCACTAAAACCTATTAACACAAAGGTTAATCCAAAAAACGACGTCGTTTTCGACGAAGAAGATGAAGAATGTTCAACTACACCGACGGCGAAGGAAGCTAGGATTCCGGTGAACTTGTCGTGTCCACCGGCACCGATGAAGAAGAGAATTTCAAGGTGTAACAATGTTGGTGGTGGTGGTGTCAGAGAATTCTTCACAACTCCTGATTTGGAAACAGTTTTCAAGCGATATGTTGAGAAATCTCTTTGATTTGTGTGAGCTTTTATTTAACTAACAAACTTTGATAATGAAGGTTCATTCTATGAGGAATAAAAAATTGTTGGAGTTAATTTGATTTTTATTGTAATTCCTCTTTGAAGAAAAAAAAAACAAGAACCTATGTATAAATGGAAATTTTCAATTTTTACAAGTTAGAAAAGCAAGTACTTTATTTTGCTTTTTTATTTATTTATTAGAAACTATGTAGTTTAGTTTAGTTATGTTTTTTATTAATGAGAAGTTTTATTTTATTATTGAAATATTGAGATTTAATTAATTATCATGCATAATGTTTAATTTGTTTGCTTCTATTAAGGTTTTGAGGCTGTGGAGAGTGATTGAGTTTTGAGTTGAGACCAATAGGTCATAGTCAAGGTGTTGTTTTGGATTTGTGTGCTATTTTCTATTTCTATGTGCACTGTCTTGTGTGAGCATTTTAGTGTAATTTTTTGTTTTTCTTGGAAAACGATACTTGTGCAATTCTTGACATTTTGATGAATGTGTAGTTATCTAGTGTTCAATTATTGTTTCCATATTTTGAGCTAAGTTGATTTCTATACTTCTATTTTAATCTTTATCTCTATATATACCTAACTTGGTATGCTATGAATCCAAAAGGGTTTAATTCCATAACCTACTAGAATTTAATTTTTTTATACCATATTTTTGTTTATGTATTTAATCATTAATTCATATGGAAAGGAGACAATTATATACTTGACTTCAGATGACTAATGAATTTTATATAATGATCAATTGTTTGGAAATTTTGAATTTGAATAATAAATAAATTAATATATGATTATACTTTATCTATTTTTCTTGTTCAATATTAAGATTTATTATAAATTTGTTTAGAATTGAATGATTAAAAAATTTCGACATACTCACAAGTCACAAGCTAAAAAGACTAAAAATTTCTTCTAGATAGAATTAGTTAAATTTTGATGAAAGCCCTACTCGTGTTTGTACTAATGTAACATTGCCCTACAATGTGCTTAACATTCTTCAGAGGAATTTTTTCTGATCCAATCCCTAAACAGAGTGTGATACAGATGCATGTACGATTGTTTAATGTATAAGGAAAAAAATATTCTTTTTTACCAAAAATATTAGTTAGAAATAATTTTGAATACAATAGAAGTTACTTAGTTTAAATATAAATATTTGGTACTTGTGTGATAAATATAATAAACATGGATTCTTTAGTTTGCTACACCATTGACAACAACAAAATTAAGTTAAGAAAAGGAAAACGTATTAGACGTGGTCATATATTCACAATACTTTGAATTATATGGATAAAAAATGCATATTTTATTGTGTATTTTGAACTTATTTTACTAAGTTAGAATATAAATTGTTTGATTACAACCAAACAAGTGATGTTGAAGTAATACAAGATGATTAAGTTTGTATGAATAAAAATGAGATAATTTAAATTTTAGATAGAGAGAAAATTGAGATGATCTATATATCTCTCTTGTAAAGGATCTATATATCTCAAATCAAGTTTTTGAATTTTATTTTCTTAATGCAAAATAAATTAATTTAATAAACAATTAAATAAAAAAAATGTAAAAGGGTAGTGTCAAATTGCAACTTCTTGCCTTTATGCTCCTAGGTTTCAAGTTTCAACTCAATAGTTTTTCTCCATTAATACAACCGTGTAGAATCATACACACACGAGTCAAAATGTTTCACTAAGTAGCCAAAAGTTGCCATAGACATGCAAAAGAAAATCTTTTAAATGGCTAAGATGCTACAAAAAAAATTTGATTGATTGTGACAAATCTATTTCAACATATTAGGTCCCACCACACCATATTAGGCCAAGGTCAAGTTCCTCATTATACTCTTAACATTATTAAATGAGAAAAATACTTAAGAGCTACTTATAAGAATCCTATGCGATTGTGTTACTGTTCTAAAAAGAAACGGTTTAATTAATGCAATTAATGTCATTTACTATTTTTTGTTAATGCTTGATCCTATTAAATTTTAGATTTGTGTGGATAGGATTTTTGTGTAAATGATAAGAGATTTTTGTATATGATAAGTAATCAGAAGTTTGATTTCTAATTTTTTTATGATAAAAAATTATTATGTCTAATAGATTATCATATGTAAATTAGTCACGATTAAAATGATAGTTAATATTAATTTCGGTATTTAAAATAAGAAACAATTGAAGTAAAATATTAATGTATTCACTATAACATTTAAACCTAATATATATCTTTTGGTAACTCACTTATCTTTTAAATTTAGGATTAGAGGTACTTTGCACCTTTAACATGTTTATAAAAATAATAATTACATAGTTTATGGAGTGGTCAAGATTTTGTTTGCATGACCAAAGGGATTTGTTTAGAAGATTATGATAGAGTATATAGTTTACCTAATATGAGATTAAGAAAGATTTCTAGGGATTAGGATCCTTTTAAGAAAGCAAAAAGTAAAGGTGTTCTAGTAAATGTTAAGAGTCATACTTTGTCACATTGTGGTCATTTTATAATTGGATTTTTTTAATTAAATTTTTATAATTGGATTAACAATATGGTTTCTAGATGATGGCCTAAATGGCAACCACATGAATAAGTTTATTGATTTTTTGATAGAAAAAAAATCTCTTAAATTTTACTTTTGATATTTCCATTTGCTTCCTTCTAGGAAACAACTTATTTGTATTTAAAAAAATATGACTTATTGAGAATTTTTTTTTTTTTTTGCTATTTAGTTATAAAATCACATTCTTAGTAACATGTCAATTTTGTTAGCATGACTAAAATACTAAACATCATAGCTTTACAGCATAAATCCGTTTACTACCTGTCAAAATCATTGTACTTTAATCGATTTAAATTATAATTAAGCATACAAAATAGCTTGCCTCAATAATTCAAGCAGTTACTAAATCACTTATTAAAGGATAGACAAAAACAACATTCTTTGATTCTTTCCCCATCAAAGAGACATTAATAATTCTTAGCACTTCATCTTCTATTGGGATTATCTTAATTGTTTTGTAACATATGCATATAATTTATAAAAAAATTATGAAAATAATAAAAACGATCTTATATACAATTAATATAGGGTAAAATATAATGCACTATTTATACAATTTTATGTATTTAATAAAATGATACTACACCTTCGCATAAGTTTGGTTTAAGAAGTGAGTTTGAACTCGTGCATCATATACTAGTCCAATTTTTCTTAACCGCGAATTAAAAAAAATAATTTAACTCACAAGATTAAATATTATTAGATATTTGTTTTATCTCCTTTGGGAAAACTTTCTGAATTAGATCGAATATCAAATCTATTTTTAAAAATCAAATCAAATTATATAAATAAATTTTGATATTTATTTTTTATATTAGTACGAAATATTATATTAATTTATTATTTTAAATTATTTTAATAATATTTATTAATTTAACTTTATTTTTATATTATTTCATATATTTCATTTAATATATACATATATCGTTTAGAAGAATCTAAATTCGAATCCAAAACAATTTTTAGTAAACTTTATTTATTATTTAACCAAATTCTAGATTAATTATTATGAGTCTCATTTGTTTTAAAAAAATAAAAACTTGAGCCGCATTTTCCTAAAAACCATAGGTTAAAAAAATAGTATATTTAACTTACTTTAGTATATTAATTACTTCTAAGGTCATAAGTTCAAACACCACTGCCTTTATTGTACCTTAAAAAAATATTAGTTTTAATTTTCTTTAATTTTATCTATTTAATCTATTAGGTTATATTAATTTCTTGAATATTCAATAATATATTTTCCACCAAATATGCTACTTTAACGTTGTTTTATATATAATATTAGGATTGATATATAATTTTTTAGATTGTAAAATAGATAACCGAAAATCAAGTTCAATTAACATCACATTTGATTGTATTAGATCAAATAATATTTTTTAAATAATTCATCTAGTTCGAACAGAATATGATGAATTTTATCTTTGAATAAATTTTCTTTCCCTTTATAATTGATCCAAAATGGACCACAAAAACACCCCTAATTTTCATATTATTCAAGTACATTAATTGGCACCAACATATGTTACCACATTAACACGTGTGCACATGTTTAGATAATAGTTATTTTCATTAGAGAAATGAGAAAGGTACATTTATGTGGCTTTCAATTTATATTTCCTAATTGGAATTAATACCAAAACAGTCCTTGTAGTTAAAAGACAACTTCTTGTGTACAATGTCATGACTGATTGATTTTTGTTGTTGAGTTAGGTACGTTAATATGACAATGAGTCTATGGTTGTCAACATTGAAAAAATCTCTAAAGAAGTACTTTGGAGTTTTATTAAGCTGTTGTTTTGTTGTACCAAAGGGAAAGATAGAAAACAAATAATAAATAGATATAAAAACCCCACATGTTGAATAAAACTAAATCCTGTTCTTGTTTAGCTTCACCATTCCAAATGAATGGGACTCCACATTATCCCATACCATAGCTTGTAACTAAGAATGAAAATAGGTTTTTTAAAAAAAAAAAAAAATTCAATTTGACATGCTACTTGTCACAAGTTTTTTTTTTTTTTTTTAAATTTTTTTTTTTTTTAAATTTTTTTTTTTTTTAAATTTTTTTTTTTTTTTTTTTTTTTTTTTATAATTTAATTTGTCTTTAAAAAAAAATAATCATCATGTTACAAGAATATAATGTGGAAAATTCTAAACTCGAAAAAAAATCATTAGTGTTGTCTAATGCCAACTAAAAGATAATACTATGTGATATTTTTTAAAGCATACACACATTGAAAAATACACTACAATCTGTTATATATTCAAGCATACACACATTGAAAAATACACTACAATCTGTTATATATTCAATTTCTACAAAATAAATATAGGAATATCTCACGCTTATTTAATATAGGACAAACATTATTTTTGTAAAATAAAACAAAATAAGACGAGAATATAAAAGAAAAATAAAAAATAAAATACAAATTTAAAGTGAATTTTAATTGGTGCATTTTGTAACGAATAACTAAAATTAGTCTATATAGTTTTGATCTTAATGTAAAGAATATATTTCACTTAAAACTAAATACTTCAAGAATTTTTAATACTCCATCATAAAAAAAATAATTCACCAAAAGTTAAACTACTCAAAAAAAAAATTCTTATGTCAAAAACCAGACTAAAAATTACAGTGCAGCTTCTACGTTGAATTTCCAAATTAACAATTTCATACATCACATTTGTTTTTTGATGTAAAAACTCAGACAATGGATCAGCTACAAAGGTTAATAAGAATTTAATATTCCACTCAACTAAAGCTTCATACAACCATATTGTTGAGAAAAACAATATAGAAAAATTAAAAAAGACAATAATATATATAGACAACTCCAAAATCATATAAAAATATAAATGTTTCAATCAACTCTAACACACATGAAAATAAGACGAATTTTAAGACCACCCAAATATAAGACTATACAAACAAATACTTACAAGGAAGACATAAAATAATTAATTGGTATACATAATATCTATACAAACAATATGTATTTATTTTTGGTACTAAAACATAAAACTTTAGTATATTTTTTGTAAGCAAAATTTTATTAAATAACAAAAAAAAAAAAGGTACTCCAACTCATATATTATACTATGTAGCCTAGATACAAATCATAATTATAAGAAAAACTATCCTGCTTCTATGAAATTAATATATAGCTAAACAAAAGTTTGGTTGTAATTTATGTGCAGAGAGTAAAACAGTAGTTGGGTTTATTTGATTGTACTCGTGTGAAATTAAATAAACATAAAAGCATTAGATTTGAAGGCACACAATTGCATGTTGAAAAACTTTGGATAGTTTATCTCCGTACCATTTTGTGATTTGAGTTAACATTTTTCTGAATAAAGTTTATGACTACTTGGTACTATAGAGTGAGTTCATTGTGTTTAGGAGCAGACAAGAATGCTGACACCATACTCATGTCATTCAAGACCATTTATGAAGTGTGACTCTTAATTTAACCAACTCATGCCTAGTGAGTTTTTTTTTTTTAAATAAATACAATGATATCTTTACTAATATTATTAAATTTAACGTTTTATTTTAAATTCAAATGAGATTATGTGAGATAATTAAAATATGATTTATTGTTTCTTAAATAAAATAAATTTAATAATAATACTCTTTTATTCAAACTTTATAATATTATTAATTATCTATGATCTCATTCTATCAATTTTTTTACAATAACTAGTTAACAACAATTTTAATAAATCAATTATTAATATTATTTTAAACTTTAAAATGATAAATAAATAAAAGAATTTAAAAGAAATGATACATAGAAAAGAACAACAGGAGTAACAATTAAAAAAAAAGTTCCATTTTTTAATTATCAATTTAAAGTTATTTAAACAAACTAATAAATTATGTTATTTTTGATGAAGTTATTTGTCTTATTTCAACAATAACTTATTTTATATACGTTTATCTGCACAATAAATAGTTAAAGATAATTTAAAAAATAATAGTTAATAGCATTTTAAACTTTAAAACTACAAGTAAACAACAAACAAGTTTTTTTTTTTTATAAAAAATACACTAACTGTAATTTTTACAAAAATAATCTTATATTAATATAATATTTTTTTAAACAAGGAATAACTTTTGAAACAAAAGTGGATCACATTAGTTGTAAGTTTTACAAAATGATGGATCATTTTAGAACAAAAATAAATAAATAAAGGATCCAATTATTTAATTTTATCATTTTGATCTATCATTTATTTATTTTCTCTATATTTAGATCCTTAATCTTTAAGAAAATATACAAGTATATCTTATTATTTTTTCATTTAAATAATTTTTTCTGTTTAAAAAGATCATGTATCTTAAAACACATTTATATGACATGTCAATGTGTCATATCCAAAACTCGATTAAAACATAGAGAATACAAACCCGTATATATGTATAGAAACTAGAATAAATAAACTCAAAATACACTATTTAAAGAATAAATAGTATATATCTACTAATTTTAGGATTGTACCTAATAATATTGTCCCCGTTTATATCACCCAAAACCAACATACACCATTTTCAAAGTTGAAAAAACCTCCACTTCTTAAATTATGTTTGGCTAATGTCTTATAATTTCTCATCTATTTTCATTTTGTCATCATACTTATGTAAAGTCTACAACACATTTAAAAACCATATAACCAAAGAAACACACAAAGCTTCACAAAATTAAAGTCATCATGACCAACTCTATATTATAAAAATGCCAAGATATATAACAAGGCTAAAATAGAAGAAAATGTCATAGTTATTAGGATAGTTAAGCTATTAAAGTAGCATGACAACATTCTATAATCTTTGTTATCAACTACTAAATACATAAGAAGATAGATAAATTATCGAAAACACGTGAATGTAGTTAAATGTCAAAGAACTTAAATAAAAAAACAATGTATTTTTAATTAGAGTAATAATTAAATTGCTAAAAAATAATTTATATCACCTCAATATTGGTGGAAGTTTATAGTTGGCCATGACAATAATATCCTCCTCATCATTTTCAATAAAAAAAAATTTCAAAACAACCTTGTCAGCATGGAATTGTAAACACATTTTAGAATTATCTAAAACTCTAAAAGTTGAAAGAAATAAAATAACTAATTTGGTTAGCATCCAAAAGAAAATATACTAATATTATTTTCTCCATTAAATTGGTCGATTCACAAGTGCAAACTTACTTTTTTTTCTCAAACAATTTTTTGTTGCAAAATACAAAACAACAAATCTTCTTAAACATAAATCCATTTGAAGTTACTTCTAAATTTTTATCTCTTTCTACTTTAATTTTATTGCTTGTATTCTTATTCCACACTTATGAACTTGACAACGCAGAAGAACCTTGACGAATGTGAAGAAGGCATATAGGATGCAAACGGACATCGAGGAAGCTGTTGAATGGATAACAAAAACAAAAAAAAAAATGAAACATAAGAATGGAGAAGGAGGAAGTGAGTGAAGAAGATAAAAAAATGGGATTTTAGGTTCTCGACAGATGGCAATCAGAACATAATGTGATGTTTTTTTATTTTTTTTATGAATCGATTATTGTTATAAATACGTTAAACAAGTTTTATATATTTATAAAATTGTTATTGTCTCATTTTTTAACTTCCTATAATTAAAAAACTAACTTAAACATATACTAAACATCTTTTACATTTTTATAAAATTGTCATTACTTCATCCTTTTAACTCAGTTTATTTAAAAATCCAACTTAAATTGTACTAGTGTTAATTTTTAGAAATATGATGGACAAATTATTATTTTTTATTTTTTGTTTTTGTTTTTTTTTTAAATAAAGAGTGCTATCATGGTGTTATCACTTTAAAATGTAAATCATCAAATAAATAAAAAAATGATTAAATTGTTGCATGGAATTGAATTAATATGCCAAATTGTTACTTGTGATCCACAGTGGCATGCCACATCATATTTTTCTTAAAAATGAACAAATAAAAAAATAAAACAGATAAATTATATTTTTATAAACTTTTAAAAGAGTGAAAGACTTAAATGAGAAGAAGAAAAAAAAAAGATATTCCTAATAGAATTATTACAATAAAATAAAATAAAGAATGATAAATGTATTTTTAATTTTTAGTGTATGTATAATTTTATTTTTGGAGGGATCACAATTAATTTTTTAGGTGTAAAATCTTTTTTGGCATGTTTGAGTTTTCTAGTATAATTAATTTTGCTTTCATAATTAGATTCTAATTTAAAAATATAATTTATAGTTTTTAAGTCAAAACATAATTTTTATACTAAATTTTATTATTCAATTCACTTTTATTTAAAATAGTTCAAATATTAATCCTTTATATTCAACTCACTTTTAATTAAGTTAATTTTATAATATTTTTTTCAAAATAAAAAATAACTTCAAATATTAAGTGTCATTTGAAAATTAGGGTTGTCGTCTGCAAGTTACCTTTTTCACACACATGACTTTGCCTGACTCCTCGAGGCAGTAGTAGGATTTACATATCAGGAATATATATGATGTCAACAAACATGAGATACGTGAATAGTATTCGGAAAACAATTCTTTATCAAAATATCGATATAAAAATATTATCTACTTACTCTTTTTTTTCTTTCAAATTAATAGTCTAATAGTTTAAATACATGCAAGGAGTTCAGATTTAATCCTTTCCATTATATATATACACACTAATATTTATTTATTAAAAATATTTAGTGATTTTTTGTGCGTATATATATATAAATTGTAAAAAATAAAAATAAGAAGAATATATATAAATGCATACAACCTAAAATTAAAAGATAATACTTATTATATATAGGATGTCTATATTTTTTGAGTAAAAGGAAGATGTTTATAATTTTTATAGTTTAAATTATACAATTGATATTAACGTAATTTATTATAGGTATAATTATTCTTGCAGTCTCATAACTTAATTTTAAATAATACTCCAGTTCTTTATCTTTATTTTTATTTATTTGATCTTTTATTTAATTTTATTACAAAAAGTCAAAAATATAAAGAATAAAAATATGAATTTATTTTAAGATTTGAATTATAAATTTGATGAAATTTATATTATGTTAAAGATGATAATTAATTTTATGAGTTTTATTTGAAAAATTTGCTGAATTTTTATAAAAAAAATTATAACATTGTTAATATTTTAAAATATAAAAGATCATATTATTTACTTATAATTAAATAAATGACTAAATTAAATAAAAAAGAGATAAAAAATAAAATATTATATATAAAATTATATTAAAGGACCGCAAGAGTAATTATACCTCTATTATAATTGACAACTAATTGAATCTTTTGTTTTAATAATGTAGTGATAAACTTGATGTACATATTGTAAATCATAAACCATTTAAATAAATCTTCCAAAAGATTGGTCATTTAACTATTGGTCACTAAATATTAAGGGTGATAAAATGATTGAAATCATTGGATTGATTTGTTTTTCTGCTATTTTAAGTACGATAACTAAAATATTTGAATTTATTTATTTAAATTAATTTATTCTGTTTAATCTATTGAAAAATTAGAATAATCACAAGGTGGAGTAGATTAGTTCGTTGAATTATATATTACATTATAAAAATTGTTTACTTTTTCTTACTCTACTTATTGTTTTTTTTTTATTTCTATTGTTTCTCTTATTAATTCAATCAATCTAAAAAACTAAAACTACATATTAGTTCACTTAAACAAAAAATTAGAAGCTAATAATAATATAAGGATAAAAGACGTGAATCACATAACCTTTATTGGTCAATACATATGTTCACATATTCACAATGTATATTTAATTTCATAATACATTATTTTTAAAATTTCAACTTTTTATTTATTTATCAATACATTGTAATAGTAAGTAAATTGTGATACATTTGTTTGAAATTGTTTAATGTTGATAAATTTATTGAATTTTTTCTATATATTTAAAATACATTTGTTTTGGAATTTAACTTTTTAATTGAAGATAATTATTTTTATAAAATATTAAAATAAATTATGAGATAGGGCAAAATAATACTTTTAGATGATAAGTTGTATTTATTTATTTTTTTTTTAAAACAAAATGAAGTAACACAATTTTATTGTTATTTTTTTGACAGAAAAAGAAGTGGTACAATTGATGATGATAATAAGGGTGAAATTAATGTTGAAGTACAAAAAGAGGTCAGAAGAGTTTTGACACATAGTGGTGTCACTGATTAACATTTGGCAGGTTTCTGAGTCCCAATCTAATAGTATATATATAACCAATGACGTGACTTGTCACCATGGATTGTAAGCTGGTCCTATACTCTACCATATATTAATTAACAAATTAAGTAATAATTACACTCTTAATATTTTTTAACTGCTTATAATAATAACAATGTAATGAAAATCATATATCATGCATATATAGATTACTCTATCAATAATGTTTGTTACTAACAAACATTCCACGCACCTAGACATAACTACATTGATGTATTGAACCTTAGGACACATAAATAGTGAGCAACATTACATGAGCTATGTTGTTTAAGGAAGGGGTACTAATTTTTGGTCTAGGAAAAAAATTAGGTGAGTTACATTTTGCTTTTGGGAGGCTCATTTAGGTTTGAAATTTAAAGTGTGTTTATAAAAGTATTAACAAAAAGTTATCAAACATAAGAAAATAGAGAATCCATTTTTATAATAAATAAAATCCAAGCATTTGTAATGAGAGATTTAAACACACGTACACTCTTGTATGGTATAAGTCCAACCCCACCAACTAGTTCAATAATATTAATTTGTAGGCTATTATTATGTGTCCGTTACTGCGTCCTATGGTTTTTAGTCTGCGCTAAATTTATATCAGATCAATTTTTTATTTATTTAAATAAAGTTGATGTTTTTTTTAAAGTATTTTTAACTAACAGAAATTAGACTATATGTTATATAAAAAAAAATTTAAAAATCTGTGAGATTAAACTATTTAAAAAAATATAAATAATATTTTTGTATTAATATTATATATATATATATATATGTATATTATATTTTAAATTTTATCTTACATTGTAGTAGTGGTAATCTTTTATAGTAATTTAATCATATTATATATTAATTTTTATCATATTTAAATATTATAATAAAATATAACTTAAATATGATATTATTTAAAATCAAATTATTTAAGATGTAATTTCTGTTCTAAATTTTTTTAATTTAATTGACCTAAATGTTTTATTATTAATTTAAAAATATTAATATAAAATAAATTTTTAAATAAATTAATAAAACATATCATGTCTTTTATACAGACTCAACTCATTCTTAAAAATAAAATATATAACACACTACAAATTAAACTTAGATTTCAAATTTTTTCAGAGACCAACTTTTGACATTGTAAAGCTTTACCCACCTAACTTATTCTCACTCTTATTATATTTCCTCTATTATAATTTTGTTTTTAGTAAATCTATTATTAATTTTTTAAGTTTTAGTATTTCAATTTTGTTTTAATATTACGGGTGTTTTAGAAACCACGTATATATATGTAATTGTGGGGAAAAAATAAATAACCGGTACATTATCTTCTTTCATAATGTGTTTTTACATTAAAAAAATTAGAGTTTACAAAATAAATAATAATGATAAAAATAAGATATTTTGTTATAAATATACATCAATTAAATGATTTTTTTCTGAAACTTTTAGACCATTAATAAAAATAGAGGGAGTAATATATTTTTTTTTTCAAAATGACGTGAGTAATTGTTAATTATTCAAAAACTCAATTAACATAATTTTTATCATCTTTTTTTACTAAGAATCTTATTTTCTTTTTAATATAAATATCAAAATTTAGATCAAATATTCTTAAATTTTAATCCAATTAATAAATATCAATATTATTAAATTAAATATCTTATTTTAAATTTAAATTCAAAATGTTTAAGAAAAACCCAAAACAAGAAGCAAAATGAAAAAGTTGCATGGTACTCTGCTAAGCAAAACATAGTACAATACAACATTTAAATATTGTTGGCTATATAGTTAGATTTTGATGCATTACCCAAAATGATAAAGATATAAATTAAGGGACAGGTAGATATAATTGGGAGGTTGTAAGGAGTATTAAGTATAAACTGTTAAATAGTATTAATTGGATGAAGAAAAGAGAATGGAAAGAGAAAATTTGGGTAAAAGAAAGGAGGAATCCAATGTATATGAAATAAAGGAAGAAGTGGAGACACGTACACATGGGTCTCTCAGGAATCCTAAGCATATAAAAAGATTCTAAATTTGGAACCAAACAGTGTAAGAGTGAGTGAACATCTAAAGTGCACTAACAAAATCATTTTACAATATCAATAAATTTACTCAACAAATTTCATCATCTTTTTTGATCAAACGAATAAATTTATAATCGGATATAAATAAATTTAGACATTGTAAGAGTGAACACTGATGTTATGTTGCTATTAGTAGTTAGTAATTCTCATATTTCTTTCTATGGTGTTTGAATAATTAATGTTAGGACTAAATATATATTTATCTCTTAAAATTATACTTTAATTTTTACAATATGTATTTCGAGAACAATTTTAATCTTTGTACTTAAGTTAAATTAATTTATGTATAATTTTTAAATTTAATTTTGCAATTCAAAAATATTGTAAATATTTTACTCACAAAAATTTATTTATTTTCACAAGATATCATTAATATATATTTTAAATTGAATTTGAAGTACAAGAAATACATCTATAAAATTTAGTAATATTTTAATAAAGTCTTAATTAATTTTAAAAAACTTCAAAAAAAAATTATGAGATTAAAAAATGAAAAAAATAAAATACTTAAAATTTAAATAGTTTGTAAAAGTTGAAAATACGTTTAACTTTTTATTTAATTTATTTTGCAGAAATAGTTTGTAGCTAGCTAGTTTGGTTGTGACGCGGTTTTGGCTTGTTTCGGTCACATCCTGTTACCCGCGCTGCCCGAACTGCCCGTGAATTTGGAACCCAAAGTCGGTTGGCGCCAAAACTATGTTTGTAATGTTTTGTAGCCCGCGAAATGCGGGTTGTGGCGGCTTGTCCTTTCCTTCAAATGGCGTGGAATGTTAATTGACTAAATTGCCCTTTGTTCTCTGTCTGTGGGCTCCACTTCCTTCACATCTTCGCCGTCCAACTTTATGGTTCCAACAGCTTCTTCACCGTCATTCATAAAAGCACTTTTTTTTAATTGTTTTGTTGATTTCGTTTTTCTATTGGCCATTGCAACGATGAAAATAAACTATGAAGGAATATTTTTTGAAATAATTTTTAATTAAAATTTGCTTTTTTATTTGGTAAAAATTGAGTTTGATTATAAAGAAATTTGTTTATTTTATATACTCAAATATATACTCTAATAAAAGTGAGTAAAATATGAGTTAGGACTCAAATAAACTGTTATAAAAAATTATCGCATTCAAGTAATTGAGATATCAATAGTCATTTATATATTTTTTTGAAATTGATTGTTTTTTTGATCAAACGACTCACAAATTCCTAAATGCATAAAATCATAATTTTCCAAAATACAAATTTGTTTAATTATTATGAATAAAAATGCTTTAAGTTTAAATCACTTATATAATAAAAAAAAATTGAGCCACTGTAATCTAACTTATTGACGTGTTGTGATATATCTAGTATAAGTAAGAATATTATGTTTGATGAAAAATAAAACATTGATTATTGATGATCTTATAAATGAGACTTATAGCAAATGTTTTAAATTTTAATTTAAGATATTGTGTTTAATTCTTTTATGTTCTCCTTATTCTCATTTATAATTCAAGAGTGATATTAAAGTAAATTGATAGACTTACATCTGATGTATTATTGTATACAAAATAATTCTTACAACAAATATAAATGATTAATTATTTGTATCAACAATCACTTAGACAACTAAAATAATTGATTTATTTATCAAATGTGCAAACATATTTAAATGAATGAACTTCCATTTAAAAAGAAATTGTTAATATATATAAAGTGTTAGGAAAGTTTTACTTTCAATAAAAAAATTATTTTTAATTGGTCTTCATTTAACAATTAGTTAAATAATAATAATAATAATCATTTGTAGTCACTTGTAGTTTGTTTCCTTTATGATGATATTTCCTATTATTTTCCTAAGGTATATACAAGGAGTCTTTAAATATTTTTATATCTACCAAATAGTTAAATAATCATCATTTGTAGTTACTTGTAGATTGTTTCCTTTATGATTACATTTCTTATTATTTTCCTAAGGTGTATTCAAAGAGTCTTTAAATATTTTTTATCTACGTAGTCACTCGACATAGTTATTAATTATATTTTGAAAAATATATTATGTTTTAATTTTACTTTTTATTAAATTGATAGAATTATTTCAACTTTAAAAATCAATTAAATTATTGACTCTAAATTTTTTGAAACATTTATCGATGAAAGCACTAACCCTTAATTTAATAAGCAAAAGAATAATGAGAAAGAATGCATTAATTTTAGTATGATGTTGATGATGGTGAGACAGAAGGAGCAGAGGGCAATCATAGTATGTAGTAGCCCTATCTTCCTACACTTCAAATCAAATCATCATTATGATGACGTGGCTTGTCCCTCACTTCAATGCAATTTTTTGAACTTCATTATGTGCTTGTCACAAACCACATGAATAAAATAAAAGCCCAACGGCCCAAAACAAGTTAAAAACTTTGGGCCTGGAAAAAACTAATGAATAAAGTTAGCTTCATATTTCACACGAAGTACACTAATGAATAAAGTTTTTTATTCAAAATTAAATCATATTTTATTCAAATAATACAAATATAAATATAATTATAGCAAGGTACATATCAAGCCTTGCATTTTATTCAATTGTATACATGTAATTAATTTTACTATCCCAATTGATAAAAACACAAACATAACATACAACTTATGTTCTAGTTGTTATCCAACCAAAATTGTTTTTGAAGATTGTCAACTATATTTTTGTCTACTTGAAAAGCTTTGGTGAGAACTTGTGAAGAGATTTTTGGATTAGAACCAAACACAGCATTAGCAATAGTAATAACACCTGGATTTTGGCTACTAAGTCCAGCAATTGCAACAACATTTCCATATCCCACATTTAATTGGAAGTGAATGAGACCAATTGGAAACACAAATACATCTCCTTTGTTGAGTACCTTTGTGATGAGACGATTTTCTGGATTAGAAGTAACAAAACCAACATAGAGGGTACCCTCCAACACTATAAGAATCTCAGTGGCTCTAGGGTGAGTATGTGGAGGATTTAGACCCTTAGGTGCAAAGTCTATGCGAGCAAGTGAAATACCAAGAGTGTTTAGTCCTAATATTTCATTAACAGTAACTGGTGTCACTTTTGAACCAAGTGAATTTGATGTGTCTCCTTCTTTGATTGAGAAAAAGAAATCATTTGGTGTAGCAAGTTTTGGATCCTTGCAGAATTTTCCATTCACAAACACTGCAATTCAAATTCAATAGAAAAACCAATTTATTACTAATGAATGTATTACACATGTTTAGATGCATATTATATACAAACATATATCTATCTATTTGTCTGTCTGTTTTTCTCGATAAAAATAACAAAAAATATAATTTTTTGTTACTATTTAAAAAATTAAGTTATTTGATTGGTTTTTTTAACGGAATTTATTTAATTAGTTAAAAATGATACAATATTAAATAAATTAGTTTGAATAAATAAATAAAAAATTATATCAAAATTTATCTCCTTTGTATATAGCTAATAGATACATACCACCAGTCTTAGTGTCATTGATAGCCACACAAAAGTCCTGTAAAGGGCTGGGATCAAAGGCAAAGGCACAAGAAGCCAAAGCCATGAAGGTTGTCACAAAAAAGTAAGTAGTCTTCATGTTTTTTTTGGAGCAATTCTATTTGTGTATTTGCTTGTATATGTTTATGTATTTATTTAGAGGGTGAGATATTTCACAATGCAAACATAATGTCTATTTATAAGTAGGTGACTTTGAGCAAGTCTATATTTTTTTTACTTGCAGAATGCCTATAAAGACCTAGCAATATGATATTTAATTTAATATTGGATGAACCATTCTTTAACTACTACATACACCATTAACTAAGTCTTCTTCCTTTTTCATGATCAAATTGGAAATTGGAATGCAATCACAAATTTGCATACTTGTTAATAATTTATAATATACAAGGATAGTATATTATGTTGGTTTGAACTTTTCCATATATATTTATGAATTTATTTTTAAAACTGCGTGGATGTAAATAAAATGATCAAATAAGATGGTCAATTTTTTTTTAATTTTTTATTTATAAATAAGATGATCAAATTACCGCTAGAAACTAACATAAAACTTTAAAGTTATAAATTCGCATTTGCATTCGCATTCGCATTCAGAACATAATATTCAATCTAACAATTTTTAAAGTTTTATTAATAATTACTTGAACAAGTCTTGAGGACTGAGTATTACTTTATTACACTGAATGAATTATATTTACCAACTACGCAAACATTTGTTTGATTCTTTCTCATGAATGTGATACTTATAAAAATGCTAGAACATAAATACTAAGTTGCTGATATAGTCAATTGTGTGTATGCTTCTACACAATCACCAAGGTCTATGTTTGACCTCAGTTGAAGTTGAATATGATCTTAAGTTAAAGACACTGTACAAATACAATTTTAATCTGATCGAGGAGAGAATAAAATAGATTTGGAGATATATATGATAATTAGTTTAAAAATATTATATATTAAAAAAAGTAAAATAAAGTGAATTTTGTAATTGATATCCTTATCAAAGGTTAAACACAAAATTATTGTGTGATTATCAAATACAAAATTCAACGAAATTATCAAAATAGAAAGTTAAAGCAAACTCGTCTTTGATTATGTAAGATGAACTCATAAAGTCGATTTATCATCTCGTATAAATTTATCTCATATTAAAAAAAATATAATATGAATATTAATTTAACTGACAAATATCAATATTATTAAGTTATACATTATTTATCGGATTGAACCTGAAATTTCGTAATTATGTGTAAGTTTAAAGTAATATTTATCGATTATTTTAAAGAAAAAAAAACTCAATTTCAACTTCAACTTTAATTTAGTGTTCCATCGTGATGGTAAAAAAACATCTTATGTCAAATTTTTAGTAAGAGCATAAAAGAGACAGATTCAACCTCAAATATTAACAATCTTAATATTCAATTAATTATTCTCTCTTTAATTGACTATATCAATAAGTTGATTTAATCATATACACGTTTAATAGGTAGCGCTTGTGACAAGTTATCAATAATCATGAGAAAAGAAGAAAAGGTAGCTTGCAATTGTTAAAGATTAATTGATCAAGTGTCTCACTAATTAATTAATTTTTATAAAAAACTTTACTACTAACTAAATACTTTTTTACTAGGTCATTACATGCATTTTACAAGCAAATTAATATATGGACTATTTCAACGCCTACACTACTTATAAATAAACTCTCTCTATGTCTCAAAAATGTCATCCCTCATAAACAATACACAATCAAATATACAACCAAGAGAGTTGCTAAAACATATAGCTAGCTACAATATGAAGAGTATTTACTTGATTTTTACATCCTTCTTGGCCTTATCATCTTGTGCCTTTGCATTTGATCCTAGCCCTCTACAAGACTTTTGTGTGGCTATCAAGGACATTAAGAATGGTGGTATGTATAGATATATTTTACCTCTTTGCAATATATTTTTCCTTCACATATATTTTTATATCTATATGATACTAAATTTTAATGTACTCTTTATTCGTTTCAATCAAATCACTTATTTTTTAAAATATTCATATAAAATTTTGTAATTCCATTATTTTTAATAAAGAAAACAAAAAGACATACGTTAATGTCTGACACATTTGTGACACCACTGTGTGACACCACGCTAATACATATGTGAGTGTAGTACATGATTTTTCTATTGAATTTGAATTGCAGTGTTTGTGAACGGAAAATTCTGCAAGGATCCAAAACTTGCTACACCAAATGATTTCTTTTTCTCAGTTAAAGAAGGAAATACATCAAATCCACTTGGTTCAAAAGTGACACCAGTTACTGTTAATGAAATATTAGGACTAAACACTCTTGGTATCTCACTTGCTCGCATAGACTTTGCACCTAAGGGTCTAAATCCTCCACATACTCACCCTAGAGCTACTGAGATACTTATAGTGTTGGAGGGTACCCTCTATGTTGGCTTTGTTACTTCCAATCCACAAAACCGTCTCATTACAAAAGTACTCAACAAGGGAGATGTGTTTGTGTTCCCAATTGGTCTCATTCACTTCCAATTGAATGTGGGATATGAAAATGCAATTGCTGTTGCTGGACTTAGTAGCCAAAATCCAGGTGTTGTCACTATTGCTAATGCTGTGTTTGGTTCTAATCCAAAAATTTCTTCTGAAGTTCTCACCAAAGCTTTTCAAGTGGACAATAATATTATTGACAATCTTCAAAAACAATTTTGGTGGGATAACAACTAGAATATTATTAAGTTGTGATATGTCATTGAAGCACAATGTATTGAGTTGTATTTGCTTTTACCTTGTTTGACTATATTGGACATTGTGATATTTACTACAAGACTTGAATAAATAAAATGCAATGTTTGTACCTTATATTCATATTTGAATAATAATTTTTTTTTATTGTTATTTGTAGAGATACCTATTCTTTAATAAAAGTGATTTTCCTTTGTATATATAGCAACTCAAAATTACTAAAGATTGAATGTTTGTCACCTTAATATTTTTCAAATTAAAAACTAAAATAAAAGTTGTATTGGTTTTTTTTTTTAATCTTAGTATAAAAATAAAATTTGTAGAAAAAAAATACTTAGATATAAAACTAACAAGTTTAATAAACCTAAGTGTTCATAAATTGGAGGATATCCCTATATCATTCTCACCCTTCTTTCTCTCTACACAACACACTAATTTAAGCAATCAAATTGGAGGAAAGCAAGGTGAGGATTCCTCACTTAAATTCATAAAACTTTTAAATAGTCTTTAATATCTTGCATGTTTATGAGGAATGAGTCAAAATTTAATGTGATAAGTGTGGTTGAATGATGTTGGTGTGAGTGTAGTTTGTGCATTTTATGTGGTATAGGAAATTTTGGGGTTGTGATAAATTAAAGTGTTTGTTAATGTTGTTAGTAATATTTGGCATATGTGGTGTTTGTGAAAATTCTTCTAAGAAACGAAGAAATTAGAAATGTATGTATGATGCTAAATTGTATGTGTGCATCGCATGCATTTAGTTTTTATTGTAAGTTGTTTCTTAAAATCAAAATGGTGACTCATATTAATGCAATGGCCAAATGGGTGTCACATTATATAAGTATATGTCACATTAGCTATGTAAAGTGAACCTCTATCACATCATCATTTATACAATGAAAGTTAACGGTAGAGATAGAAATAATAATAGAACCTAACTTTTTAGAATATAATTTTTTTTAAAAAAAATTAAATAAGAATGAAACATATATTCACATAAAATTTAATAGAAAATTCACATATTATCTTGTAAACTAATTTTGACATTTCAATTTTAAAGTAATTATATGAAACTATTTTTAAAATGTTTTTGTTTGTCACATTTTCTCATTTGATATAAAACTATAAAAAAGAACCACGTAGCGTCCATGAAGTAAATTAATTTTATATAATGATTTTTTTATCTCATCATACAGTTGTAATTGTGATATAAAATAACTATATATTGTTTGTGTTTATTTTATTCATATATTTGCTTTGATAAAATATATCTTTGAAACAAAAATATCCTTTATCTCTTAGAAGCATCAAAACAAGTGACTTTGAATTTCTGTGATCAACTATGCCTGTGAAATCTCTCTCACTTCGTTCCAATCAGTTCCCAAGGTTCAATTTTTCCGTTACCCTTTTTCTTTCTCATTCCATATTTCATCTCAATTTCTTTTAAATTTTTTATTTTTTTTCATTGGTCTTATTTTTTCTGATTTTCCTGTTATAGTTTTTCTGCAACTGAAATTGGAACAAACCAAACATGGGCACCCTTAAAATCCTCAAATTCTCTCAATTTTTGTTCAAAGTCACGATTTTTATGTATGAGCACTCAAAACTCTTCAAGGGTTGGTCCTAATGATGCAGTCATAATTGTGGATCATGGGTCACGTCGCAAAGAATCAAATCTCATGCTTAGTAAGAAAAGTGTTAGCTGAAATCAGTTATGAACTTTGGAATGTTTTAAATTTGATGCCTAAAATTTTGTGTTGTTTTGAATGATAGATGAATTTGTGGAAATGTTTAGACACAAAACTGGATACCAGATTGTGGAGCTTGCTCATATGGTAAATTTTCTTCAATTTTATTTTATTTTAATGTTAAGTATATAAAGACAAAAATGAAGATAGAATATGAAATTTGAATGATGGTAGTTAAATGCTTGAGTTTTAGTAGTATAATATAGCTAGAGTTTTAAAAGGTTTGCGACTGTGGTTTGGGCTGTAACATGAAGATAGATACTTGAGTTTTAGTAGTATATATAGCAAGAATTTTGAAAGTTCCGCGACTGCGATTTGGACTGTAACATCAAGATAGATACTTGAGTTTTAGTAGTTCATATAGTTAGAGTATTAAAAGGTTTGTGAATGCAATTTGGACAGTAACATCGAGGTTTTTATGTCTTCTCAATGCAACCAACCGCATTCGCGACCAGGATTTGGTTTGTGACATCAATCAAGGTTATTATGTCTTCTACAATGTGACCATAGTTGTAGTCGCATCAGTTGTATTTGACTTTGATTTTCCATGATTCAAGGATCTAAATACAACCTCTGTTGTGATTTAAAACCTTATCTATAGCCTTTAGAAAATTGGATAGATAGAAATTGTTTTATTTTATTAATCATGCAAGCAAGTGGCTAGTGTTGTCAAATAGTAGCTATAGCATAACGAAATTTGTTCAAATCACTATTGCTTCACTATACCTTGGTTTGTTTGGTGTACACAAGAAAACATATTTGCCTTCATGAGGAAGAAGAGTTAAGCTTCTGATCTTGAAGCTAGATTTGGCTTGTAGAAATAATAATAGCAGTAACAGAATTCTCTTGGTGCATTTATCCTTATCTTTGCTCTTGCATTTTATGACATAGTTGTAGAGTCCTAGAGCAAACTCTTGATGGTTCGTAATATTTATAAATTTTCAGGAACTAGCAGAACCATCGATTGGAGATGCTTTTCAATCTTGCGTTCAGCAAGGTGCACGCCGCGTTATCATCAGTCCCTTTTTCCTTTCTCCTGGAAGGCATTGGAGTCAGGTAGATTTGCATATAGCTTTGTTCTACCTTTCTATATATTGTCAATATGATTCTTTGACATCATGATGATAAAAAGTGTCAAAACTTTAAACTCCATTATAGAGTCGGTTTGTTTCGACAAATCTTTCATCAAGAACTTATAGAAAAACGAAATTATACTGCAACGATTATGCGTCTTTTAAATATTAGTTTCTCATATAAGTTAAAATCAGCTTTTGCAACTCAATTTTTTCAGAAGCCCCCTCTCGATCGAGAATATCTCATGAGCTTGGAGTTAAATCTAACTAACTTGGCAATATTATGCAGGATATTCCTTCCTTGAGTGCAGCGGCAGCAAAGCAACACCCCGGTGTTTCATACATTGTAACTGCACCCCTTGGACTCCATGAGCTACTTGTGGTATGAATTCTCTTAATTTGTTTTTCAATTTTACATTAACTCACCTATCATGAGTTTAACTGGTTGAAGCACTCACTGAAAATTGTTTTGTTTCCAAATCAATGTTGTAAATTGTGTACCGCGGAAAATAGTAGTTCGTTCAAATTTCGCTATGCAACAGTGCTATGACAATGCTATTGCCACCACTATTTGTCAATATTTTGTACTAAATAGTGTATTGTGAAACAATAATGATTTGTTCAAATTATACTATGCTAAAGTGCTATAGCTACTATTCAACAACACTGTTCCAAATTTCAAGTTTGAATGCATTTTTGTTGTTTTGATTGTACATTCTCATTCTTAAAAAGTTGAGCATCGAAAAAGTTGTTATTTCAAATTAGTACGTTTTGAACCAATTGGAGTGTGTTAAATGTCTTGCAGATTCTCTCTTTAGTAGTCCTGATTTTATCGCGGCGATACATGAATAGAAATCCCTTTAATATTAGGTTACTTCTTTAAGATGAATTTAAGCTATACCAAGTGTATTTAGGAATCCAGTGAGGCAAAATGGAATCAAATGGAACAATACAGATATATATTTCCACCCCTTTTATTAAAATCCAATTCTATTTTGTTTTATTACTATTTTAAAAAAACATTACCAAACATAAAAATATAATTTTGTGTCATGTAGTGTCTGTCTCTAGAACGTCTAAAAAACACACTCTTAAACATGGTTCTTAAATGTGGTCTGCAATCTCAATTGCGGTCACAATAGAACAGTTTTAGAGATCTCTGCAACGGACATTGCACCTGAAAGTGCGAATGTATCAGCCACATTTGCCTACAGCTCATTGCAATATAAAGGTTTTCAATGTAACCGCAGCTGCAACCAAAACTGCAATTGAAAACTATGCTCTAAAATACCGAAACCAAATAAAAGATATATTTTGCATCATGTCTGTCCATCATTTTGAACTTGAAACAATACTGTGCTGCAGGATGTTGTGAATGATAGGATCACTTATTGCTTAAAGCATGTAGCTGGAGATGCAGATGAGTGTTCAGTTTGTGCTGGGACTGGAAAATGCATACTCCATCAATGATTTGTGAAACTCAACTGTTTCGGTGCCATTCCTACATGGTTGATGAAGCCGAATCCGAAAGCCCAAGAAATATACATAAATTTTGTTGCATCGGTTTCGAAGCCAATGATTTCAAGATGCAGATGGATTCTTGTAGATATACTTTTCTTCGAGTAAACTACCAATTTCATCTCTTAACTTATTACCCTCTATCTACTACGCCGTTTTCGTAGTAAACGAAAATAATTAGTCATTTCTAACGTTTTGTCACACTGGTCCCGTTAGTCATCGATTATAAAAACATTAGGGACTAACGAGATGGACGAACCTTAGAGATGACTAAGTATTTTCATTTAATAGATGGCATAGGAAAAAATGTAAGTTTAGGAACGAAATGTGTAGTTTAGTAATTTCTCTTGTTTTTGACTTATTTTTCAAAAAGGTTTAGTTTAGTGTATCCAATGTTGCCAATGTCAAGGCCCCTTTTCAGAATATTCAAGATGAAATACTTAATTTGATTAGTTTATTAGAGTTCTTTTATTTGTAAGGTAAATGGTAATTACTTTTTTTTCTGTTTTGAATGGAGGTAAATGTTAAATACATATCTCATTTAATTTTCTATAAACTAAATGTTAATTCAAATTGTTATATAGAAGCTTCTACTTATAAAAACAAGTCAGCTTAGATTAAAGATATTTATGTTACTCCTATTTTTAAATGATGTATGTTAAAACTAGTATACCAATCTAACGATTATGGTTCATGTCTTTTAAATGGTGATGTGTTCGATCTCTGATTTGGTATCAAAATTTATCATTAAAAAGAAACAACTTTTATAGACTATTCAAATTATCAAATAGATTAGTTTCTATAGTTGCATTGTGTGTAGACTAGAGGATATCAAGAACACTTTTTGATTGAAGCATCGAAGGGCTTACCTAGAAGTAATCGGATATATACTTAAAAGTTTATGTGTTTATGAAGAAAACAATTGTTATTTGTCTCTCAACACCAATGCAATGTCTTCACAAAAATCAGACACTTTTTGGTAGAGGGTAAACAAACTATGACAGAGCTATAAACAAATAGATTTCATAAACATCTTAGTTTTATTTTTATATTTAAAATCATCCAATAAAATAGTCACTGTCGGACCAATCAAACTAGTTTAATTTAAAATCATTGCCATTGCTATTTTAAAAATATTTTTATACGAAATAGAATGAAAGATGAAAGATAATGGCGAAGATGTATATTTCAATCTGTTGATTATGCTACATAATTGTCCTCTTTATTTTATAATTTCAAATGTTTTGTTTTTTTTTATGAGTAAAACTTCCACGGTATATTTGACGGACATATAATCATTTTCATGACATATAATAACGAACGTTAACATAACGACAAATTAGAGAGTTAAGTAGTTTGAGTAAGTAACATAAAAATTTGAGATAAAAAAAGTCACGAGTTCAATTCTATTCTCTAACAAAAACTAACAATTATCATTAATTGACAATTTGAAAAAACATAACAATGAACTTAATACAAAGTTAAAAATAATTTTAATTGTAGAATTAACAAATGAAATATCTTTAAATCATAACTCAACTTACAAATGTTGACATTGTTAGGTTGGATGTCTTGTCCTGATTCGAATTCGAAATCTCATTAGTTGAATTTACCATATCTTCAAAGATTAAAAAAAAAAAAATTATTGCCAAAGTGTATTTAATAAAGTTATTGAAATATTAAGTCTTTAATTATTTAAGGAGCCATTTTCTTTGTTTGAAATTTGACAATTTAAAAGTATCTTTGAGAAAACTTTGTCAATTGTGAAGAAAGAAAAAAAAGATGAAGAATTTGTTATTGGGTCACACAAAAATTGTTACTAATCACTTTAGATTTTCCTCCTTCTCTTCTTCTTCAATCTCTCGTTTCAACCACTTCACTGCCACTACAACAAGTACCATTCTTCTTCTTCTTTTTTCTTCTTTCACTTCATTTATTTATTTTTTCAATTTTTAAATTTATTTTCTTATGATTTCCCTTTTCAATTTTTTGATGCAGAATTGAAATCTGATGCAGCAATAAGAACAATACTGAAACTGAAAGTAAAAACCCTCATTTTTCAACCACCTTTCAATCTTGCTGCTAACTACCTCCGTAATTTTCGTTTTTCTGGTAAGTTTTTAACTAATTCTGTTATCTTTTTTTTTTCTTTTCTTTTTCAATTATTTTTTTAGCTTTAATCATCATTTTCAATATTGATTTTGGTTCTTTAAGCTTCTTGAATATTGATTTTGGTTCTTTAAGCTTCTTGAATATTGTTTGGTGAATAATGTTTTGTGCATGTATTTGCAATGTGAATTATGAATATGATAACATTCATAATTGTATTAATTTAATTCTCATTCATATTACAGTCTCTAAGAAAATCCCAATTGGTTATATACAAACAAGATTTTTTTGGGTCTTAAGTTTAACCATATGTGTCAGGGAAAAGGGCTCTGGTAATATGGAGTTTGACCATAAGTAAAGCCTGGTAAGCGATTGTTTCTGTTAGGGTTTGAACTCGCGTAGTCCCGACCAATTTAACCTTAAGGAGAAAATGCAGTGGCGTAAATAAAGTTAATATGACAATTGATTGTTCTATCTAGGGTTTGAACTTGGGTACTCGGATCGATTTGATGAAATTCATTACCTATTTGAGTCCAACCTTTTAATTATGCAAATAAGATTCGGTTTCATAAGTTGTGCAATATTATTGACTATAAAGTGTACCATTGGAAACTAGTAAAAGCTTGTATCAATTAGGTAGAGATGATTTTTCATGTTTTTTTATATATAAGCTTAGTTTTGTATTTAAGCCGCATAAAAGGTCATTAATTTTATGAGTTTACGTTGTGTGGCAATGCAGCATGGTGATATGGTAGAATAGAAAACAACATTTTTTTCGTTGTTTGTTTTGATTTTTAATTATTGTTCTGCAATATGCAATTTAGTACACAGTATTGTCAAATAGCAACCATATCGACATTATAGCACTGTAGCGTAGCAGAATTTTAACAAATTGTTCTTTTATGTTATCTTAAATTGACAACGCTGACATGAAAACAAGGTGTCACTTTTGAAACTAAAAATGTTTTCCTCAAATCAAACAGGTCGAAGAAGTTTACCATATTTGAACTTGAAGTGATGCGCCAAAGAAATGTGCTAGTTTTGAAAGTCGGCACATCAGTCCCTTCAATTATTTTATCTAAAGTAGTATCATTTTTGTATGTCATATAGGCATTGGAAGCATCTTAGGCGTATCGGTTGCGACTGCATCAACTATAGGTTATGCCATGGATGGTGAGCCGCATATTTGATTGGTATTATGTACTTAGCTTTTCTGTTTATTTTGTCGGCATCTCCTAACCTGCATTTCTATTGATAACTTGCGCGTTTTTATTTGCGACAAGTAGCTGGGAATGCTTTGGTGGATGATCGTCATATCGATTCACAAGATCTTTCGGAGGTGGAAGAAAATGTGCAGCATCTGTGGAAATTGGCTGGGAAATTTTGGCTGCCATTTTTTTTCTTTGTTACAGTGCTTACAAACTTGGATGAACCATTTACTATACTATTCATTAAAATGACCTTATTCCTACTCAGCACAAAGCCTAATCCTTTCTCTGTCTATATTTTTGTTGATCAGGTCAGATACTGCATTCATGATTTCACAAATTTTAAACTACACAATATACTAGATTTTTTTTTTGTAAAAAAAATACTTGAAGTTAATTGTTGTCATTTTTGAACCGTCTTGAGATTTTTGTAATGGTTTTTCTCATTATGTTTAATTGGGTAACTTAATGTGATTTTGTTTTACTTGACAATGTGTTGATTTACAATTTCTTATATTGCAGTTGTGCCAACAATGCCAAGATACCACATTTTTTAAAGGAAAGGTACATGGTCATCTCTTTTTTTTGATTATGTGTGTTTAGCATGGAAATCTAACTGTCGCAGTTTTTTCGGTTATGATACACAGACTGTGGTATAACCAGAATCAAACCAACCGGAAAACTGGCTGGGTTCTGGTTCAATCATGTGGTTTGGTCCGGTGTCTTAAATTGCACTATGAATTTCACTGGTCTCAATGATTTGGAACACTTTTTAATGTGATTATTGCCATTGATATCTGGTGATTTTTTTTATCTGCAGTCAATATATGCCAGCAGAGTTGAAGTAAAGGACTATAACCTTCTTTGTGTGGCTGATGTTGAAGTAAGAGATAACAAGTTCACATTGGTTGGAATTCTTGGTACATGGTGGACTCTACCACATTTACAATTTTGGGAAGCATGCTTTTTGGTTAGAAATAGACTTGGGAGAAGCTTCTTATTGGAAAGAACTGAACAAGGAAGTTAAAGATTTAAATCTAGTTGGGGATATGTACTCTCATTTTCTCAAATTTTTACTTGTATCGAGGTGCCTAATTAGTGTCTTGTCTAGTGTTGTGTTAGTGTTTCATAGCTTGTCATTTTATTTTAGCTCTAGGGTGAAAGTCATGAAATTTTCTTGTTTCTGTAAAAGGGCTTACCCTTCCACAGTCTAGTATTTTTTATTTTTATAAACAAACGTTAGTGGTTAGGGAAATTGTTAATTCCAAGGATTGAATTTTAGACCTCCTGCATGAAACTTATTCAATGTCCCAAGTCTAGTATTGTGCAACATATTCATCATGCTAATTTTAGAGAGTTGTAGAATTAGATCAGTTGAACCCCTTTGTGGAAAACTTTGCTATAAAACTATGTTACATATTGAAGAAGAAGAAACTCAGTATCATCACAATGTCATCTTTATCTTTTTATCTCTATTCCCTACGCTTCTCACGTGTTCATTTTTTATACTTCACAACTATTGACCCCTACAATAGTTACCATGCCATTTTAACAAAATGAAACGAGGCAAGAAACAAAGTTCTCCAAACTTTTGTCCATGGAAGAATGAAATGAGTCTACGTGAACACATGCTATCACTTCAAGCGTGAAAACACAAATAAACTAATCAAGGACAATCCCTATACATATATCTGATACAACAATGCATCCTTGGTTTACAGTTGAAAAACTACAATCATACGTTCAGGCCATTACTTGTGCACCCAGATGTATGTATAATGTAAAATCTAAACCTCACCGTTCAAACTCTATTACAAAATTGTGGTAATGACATCAAGCATCTCCAAGATCCATTTTCCAATGGCTTTCTCAAGTTTTATATAGTTAATCCAAAGGCATCAGTGCAAAAGTTCCCCAAGTTTACCAAGGCATTCCTAGCTGTTCAACAGCAATTGAGCAAATATGGATTGATCGATGTTATTAGGTTCTATGAAAAAACAGATTTTCAGTAAAATCATTGGTCTTGGTTACATGTCCCGAAGAATTTATTCCAAGCTATCATCTTGGTGGTATATACCCATTGGCTCGCTCTCATTAAAAGAAACAACCAATTCAAAGTTGGTTATCATCCACAGCAGACAATACTGGAATTCCCTTGCTAGAAAAGCTTGAGCACACTACTCGCATCTCGTCACCTATCTTAAAGTCCTTTTTGCCATCTTCCTGCGATACAAAATAAGAATAGGTCAGCAAGTGAATTGGATAATCATGGTTCATGTTGCATACAGAAAAATGGTTAAGTGAATCTAGAGGAAGAGAATAAAACAATTTTATAATGGTGCAGATCAAATGTATGGACTTAAGAAGTTAAAGGAATTCTTGATGCTACAACGAAATAGATTAATTATAGCAAAGATGGAAATCATGAAGAGGACAGGGAGACATTAGATTGTATGGGAGCAACTCTATGTGTACGAATGATCAGCTAAGCAATTCCAATGAGAAACAGATAGATAATGTACGAGATGTATCATCAAGGCTACTAAAAAGACATGATATGTATGAATATGATAAAAGAAAAAATACAAATTAACTTGAGAATATGAATATCTCTCTCGGTCTCTCCAACAAGAAATCATAAAAAATATCTTAACAAAATAAAAATATGAAATCATAAGAAAAAAATGTTAAGTTAGCAAAAGTGGTAGAAGAAGACAAGGAAAAGCATACATATCGGAAAGAAACTGTCACTTAGGGTACATATAAAGAAGATGACTCTACCTCATATCGGTACATTCCTCGAACTCCTCCACCCAAATCCAATACCAACCCATGTGCACGAATTTGATAAACTTTGGCAGTAACTTCTGTCCCAAGTTTCAAATCCTTTGCAGTCAACGGTGTCTTGTTTTTACCTTCCTTCTCGTCCCCCTCTGCCCTTCGAGTATCAGATTTTGACTCTTTTTGCATTGAAAGTTTTGGCTTCTTGGCATTTTTATATGGCAAGGGACCTGAATCAGATGGAGAATCAACTGCATCTTGAGATTTACGAGGTTTTGACTTGGATGGAGATTTCGACTTGTGATGCAATTGTACCCCATTATCAACGAGAGAACCGTTTGAAGTCCGATTGTGATTTGAGCTGATAGATTTCTCCTCCTTGTCACATTCTGCAGCACTGCGTATTACAATCACTGGTGTTTGGGAGGCTGAGGGTTTTGTCTCACACACCTCATTTTTTTCTATAGACATCTCTGAAGCAGAATTTTGTTCTTGTGTAATATTAGACGCATTCCACACTGGTGCCCAAATCTCAGCAGTTTCTTTTGCAGATGCGGTAGATCCTTCAGCTATACGATTAGTCTTTGATCCTCCAGGACCAAGCAAAGTTGCTTTAAGGGATAATTTAATGTTACCGTGAACATCTTGGCCAATGCACATCAAAGAAAGCTGCTGGCCAATAGAGACTACATCTGAAACTCGGGAAACCTAAGGAAAGGATGCAGAGTTTTTAAAATAAATCATTATATAAAGAGTTTATACTGTTGATAGCAAAACAGACACAACATATAGCTATTAATAATAAGAAAATAAAAATAGTAAGTCATACATACTGGTTCATGTGACAACTCAGAAATGTGGAGAAGGCCCTGCTGGCCACCATTAAATTCGACAAAAGCTCCATATTCTTTTATATTGGAAACAACGCCTTTGTAGATACCTCCAACTTCAATTTCACGGCCAACTATAAAATCAACCTGAATGTATAGGCAAATAACAAAGTAGTTAACAAGAGAAATCTATAAGGAAAACATTACTGCATAATATTATCATCACATTGATTCCTGACATAGGGCTGAGACATTTGTCTCACTTAGGACTGCAAGAATGCAATTTAAATAATAAAAAAAGCATGATCATATGAAAAATTAATAATTCAACAAAATGGAAGAACTACCTTTTCTAGTATTTTATCCATTACAGATTGATTCTTCGCAACTATTGTAAGTGTTCCATCATCTACAGATATCCGTGCACCTGAATGTATGAAATAATATGTTCAGCAG
>NC_021161.2:499979-524298 GCF_000331145.2 Cicer arietinum
AGCAGGAAAAACTATAAATTTCTTCTGTTCTCCAAAATATATATGCTGAAGTATGCAAAAACACTGTTCATGTTTAGATGCCAAAAACGGACAACATTTTAATATATATCTTAATTAACAGGATTTAGATATAAACATGGCAATAAATTGCAAAACTTTCAAAACAAGATCAAGGAGGATCAAAACAAGCATGTCAAACAATGTGCACAAATGACCCTTTTCCTCGAAAATTGTATCAAGAAACAGAAGGTATTCAAGAGAACTTCATATCTTCAGAATACAACTTACAAAGCAGAGGAAGGTGGAATATCAAATAGTTAAAATAGATTAATGATTACTTTAGAAAATTAAAACGTAATCATTTATAAGTGAAGTATGAGGAAATACTAAAGGAACTTTGTCTTTTTTGAGAAAAAATTTAGATGAATAGGCCACCATATTCCAAGGCCAAAGCCTTATAAGAGCTCTGTATTATATTTAAATATCTTTTACCAAGAGAATTGTTGGTAATAAGAATCAAACCTAGGCCTTTTGACTTTCAAGCAGAGCATTTTGAAGCTAAACCTGTTGAACTAATCCCCTTTACAAACCACATTTCACTTTTACCCCCTTTACAAACCTGGGAAAGATCAACCATAGTACTAGAGCAAAAAACTACAACAGAAGAATAAAAAGAAAAATGCGATCCACACATAAAAAACAAATTGTTAAAATGCTTTTTAAGCACTTCAAAGTGAAAAAATGACCTGTTTCCAATTCCATTTTTCTCTTTGCAGCACCCATTGGCCCAATTAAGCGACGAATAGCATCATTGCTGTACTTTAAGGTGACTGCATTATCAACAATAAATCTTAAACATTAGGGTATCCTAAAATGTCAAGGAACCTAACTCAAAACCTTATCAAATAAATAAAAGGAGTGAAGGAAGTTGAAGATCTAAACCTAGTCGTGGAGAGGTACTTCCACCCTTGGTACGAGGTGCATTAATTTCCCGTTCCATTTGATCAATAATTTGTTGACGGGCTTTGTGTGCAGGTTCTAAACATTCACATATGATATCTAGAGGAATTCCAGCTGGTTTCATATCCAACTGAATAGCAGTAACTCCTTTTCGAGTTCCAGCAATCTTGAAGTCTATGTCACCCAAATGGTCTTCCAAGCCCTTAGAAAAATTCAAATTTAATACTTTTGCATGAAATCAATAATCCCTTTTATGTTTGATAGCTATCTATCAGCTAGGTAATGGTTAAAAAAAATTAGATGCTCAAGTAGGAAACTAGAGTATCCCTACATCTATATCAAATTATATTCTCAATTAATATTCAAACAAAATAAATCAGTTTTTTTAACATCGTTGTTAACATCGGTCCAAATATAGAAATAATTCAAAGTTATAGATAACATTTATTACAAAACATCATGAGATACTCAGGTTATGAATCAAGTGTAAGTGGTTGATAATTAGACGGTAACAATTATAATTGGATGTTAATCAAACAGACATAGTAAATGCACATGACATATAACCCATTAAGTTCAGAAAAATACCAAAATATCAGTCAGTATACGATAGTCCATTATTTCGCCTGTGGATGGATCAAGTTCAGTAACAAGACCCACAGAAACACCAGCAACATGTTCTCTTACTGGAATGCCGGCATCCATCAAAGCCATACTACCTACAAACAGAAATATTATAGTAAAATTTCTCTCTACTTTGTACATCGACTAGGCCTGTAATGTGTTCGTGCCATTCTTGTTTTCTGCTTTTACAGGTTACAACTTTCATTACACTTGTGTTTTGACTTTTATTAAGAACAAATACCACATCGACTTCTATCAGTTAAAACTTCACCAGCAAGAAAAATATTCAATCGACCAAAGCTTAATTGTGAATTAAGATCATAAAACATGCTACTACTACGAGTTAAAGTAATACCTCCACATACAGTTGCCATTGATGTTGAACCGTCTGAAGCCATAACTTCTGAGTTGATACGAACAGTATATGGAAACCTATCTTCAGGAGGCAAAACAGCAAGAAGTGCTTTTTCAGCAAGTGTTCCTACAAAGTAAAACAAAAACGTAAACAACTACATCATTTTTGCAAACACGGGAGATGACTGTAACATATCCCAAAATATATGACAACAACAACATAAACAACTAAATTCTTTTCCCACTAGGTGCGTTTGGTTACATAGATCAATAAAAGTTGTACTATTTTATCATATCTACAGAGAAATTTGAACAACATATTCTGTTTGACACGCTCTTCAACACAGTTCTTGTGATTGGTCCAATTTTCAAAAAGTCAACAAACTTTATTGAAAAGGTGAATTGACAGTTAAAAAAATGAATTTTGATAGCTATTGAAAAAGTGAATTGACAGTTAAAAAAATGAAACAAACTCTAGGATATGTTGAAGAATGTCAAAAGGAGTGTCATACTATAACATTCTCATATCTATACTGATATTATAAGAAATGGACCAATCACAATGAATGTGTTGAAGAGTGTGTCAAAGAGTATTGGCATCACTCTATCCAAAGGGAGACCATTTAATTCTAGATTTCTCATGATGGTTTGGCCTATAATTTTCTTTGATTTTAATGTACCTCTAACTAGTGTCTATCCTCCATCTACTCTACCCTCCTTACTCCCATTTAATTCTAGATTTCTCTTTATGGTTTGGCCTATAAGTTTCTTTGATCTTTATGTACCTCTAACTATTTCACCATCTTCCATCCACTCTACCCTCCTTACTGGTGTTTCTATGTGTCTTCTCCACAAAACCTCCAATCCACTTAAAATGAGACTGCCATTTGTCCCACAATGGGAGCTATCTCAGCTTTCTCTCTATTTATTTTGTTCTTAATTCTATCGTGTTTTGTGTGACTACTAAACCAACATAATATTCTCATCTCCACGAACCAAAATGTATAGACAATATACAAATAATATATGAAAAAAATGTTATACATAGTCTGAGCACGTTGCTTATTTACCATGACCAACTTCACGCCTGTTTAGACCACCACGTTTACCAACTTCATTTATGCAGAAGGGTGGAAAACTATAGTGAAGCATAAACCGCTTTAATGGAGGACCGACTAAAGAGTCCAAGTGTTGAGCATCTGTAGGTGCTCCAAGTGTTACTGTACATAGGACCTGTTCATGACATCGATACATATCACCTCAGATAAAACTAAAATCACTTGAAAAAAATGATTATTTCACGTCATTACAATTATTTAACTTCAGCAACCCATAGCAGAAAAACATAAAACATATTTTACCTGCGTTTCTCCACGGGAAAAAATTGCAGATCCATGCAACATGGGAACATATCCAGCTTCACAATACAAGGGCCTTACTTCATCTAACTGTCTTCCATCAACTCTGGATCCTTCTGCAATAATTCTTTTACGGACCACCTAAATTATATGAAAATGAAAACCAATGTTCAAAAAGTACATCCAAAATCAACATGACAGGGAGATATGCAATTTATTTTTTTACTGAGGAGATATGCAAATTACAAGGAAAAAATCTGATACATTCTGTTGCAAATGC
This sequence comes from Cicer arietinum, assembly GCF_000331145.2. Classification (NCBI taxonomy): domain Eukaryota; kingdom Viridiplantae; phylum Streptophyta; class Magnoliopsida; order Fabales; family Fabaceae; genus Cicer; species Cicer arietinum. The sequence continues at coordinate 503,556 of NC_021161.2, forward strand.
ACAAGAACAGAACAATTCATTTTTTTTATAAATAAACAGAACAATTCTATGTGGTTAGAATACACAAATATACATATTAATAAAAAACTACAGTTTCTGATTATCTCAAATTCTCTCAATTATCTTCTTCTCACTTTATGTCAAAGTATCAGTCTTTATTGTGGAATATGTATTCTAGTACCTATGGACAGAATGTGATCAATACCGGCTGAGGTTTCACATGAAAGGGCAAAACTTTAAGAGTGAATAATCTAGGAGTATATTATTTTTATGGAAAAAAAATAATAGCAACAATCTCTCAATTTCTAATTTATAAATCAGAATGTTCCATACCTTCTTCCTCACTGTATCTACTGTCTTTGACAAAACCTTTATGCTTTCTTCATCGCCTTCTTCTTCAAGTACTTTCTTTACATCTTGTGTAATATTGTCTAATGCTTCTCCACGTTCAAACTAGAAATAATTATAACAAAAGGTCGATTAATATAATGAGAGAGTAAATTATCTATGCATTAAGAGTGATGGAAAAAGAGAAAGAGAAAGAGAATAAGAACACCTTTCCATAAGTAGGATCAGTAAAAACAGCTTTAATAGGTGCTTCTGCCAAATTAGTGACTTTTTCCAGGGTTTTGTCAGAGAGCATAGACAACCTGTATTCTTTCTTAGACTTACCAGCTTTAGCAGCAAGTCTAATTTGAGGTTCAATATACTTCACTGCCTGAACAATCAGATTAATTCATCTAAATAGCATTCAATTATGAAAAGAGTTCTTTCGGAAATTTTTTTTGAAAAGAGTCAGACAAGAAAGAAAATAAATATATGAATAAATAAATAAATAAATAAATAAATAAAAGTCACCTCCGGATGAGCCAGTCTTAACCCAGCTTGCAAATCTTTCTCGGATATCTCACGAGCTTGTACATCAATCATCAAAGTTTTGTCCTTTGTACAGGCATATATCAAGTTGAGATCACTTAAGCTGAGCTGCAATGCCACAATGTAAAGCAATAAGAGAATGGAGAAGAATGTTATTCAACCAACCAAGATATTTATCAACAAAGTCATGGCCTACTGCCTTTCAGCAACAAAAAAAAAACATATTACTAAAGTACCAAACTATGGTAAAAACCAACTTCCGACAAAAAAAAATCCAGACTTTAGAATATAATCAATTTCAATAAAATATCAATGATCAGACTTCAAAGGCAAAAGAACAAGATTATCACTGAAAGGATATTCTATAAAAGTTCGTCCAGATGTCCCTTAAGCATCTAAAGGATATTGGACGAATCAATGAAACTGACTCAACAAAAGACAGTCCCCAAGTTCCAAGCCAGATCAAATTATGTTGAAAATTACCTCATCCATGGTAGGATTCACCACAAACTGCCCGCAAATCCTACCGATCCGAACCATTCCTATGGGGCCACCCCAAGGAATATCCGACAACATAAGCGCAGCAGACGTCGCATTAGCCGCCAACACATCCGGATCTTGTTTTCCATTTGAGGAAAGAACACTAGCCATCACCTAATAAATCAACAAGTCAATCACAAATCAACAAAGCAAACAAATAAATTACAGTTTAGCTTAGTACCTGAACTTCATGATAAAATCCCGGTGGAAACAGAGGTCGTATAGGACGATCGATGATTCGAGCACACAAAAGTTCGCGTTCCTTAGGAGCACCTTCCCTTCTCATGTACGTTGATGGAATCATGCCTTGCGCAAATTGCTTCTCTTGATAATCAACCTAATTCAACCAAAAATAATTGCAATTGAGTGTTGAAAAACTTCAAGCTAGAAATAACAGCATTTTACAGTTACATTCATATAACTACAACAATAAGTGTAAACGTGTTGTGAAACCTAATTCAGCCAGAAATGACTGCAATTGTGTGTTGAGAAGCTTCAAGCTACTTATAACAGCATTTTACAGAAAACATTTATATAACTGTAATTGTGTGTGTATGTGTATGTGTATGTGTGCGAAACCTATATCACCCAAAAATCATTGCCTGATGAGAAAGCTTAAAGCTACTAATAACTGTGTGTGTGGAACCTAATTCAACCAGATATGATTTCAGTTGCATGTTGAGAAAACTTTAAGCTAGAAAAAACAGCATTTTCCTGTTACATTTGTATAACTGTAAATGCGTGTGCAACCTTGTTCAACAAAAAATGATTGCAAATTCATTTTGAGTAAGTTTCAAGCTAGAAATATCAGCATTTTACACTTACATTCACAACTGTGAATGTGTGTATGAAACCTAATTCAACCATGATTGCATTGAGAAAGCTTAGAAATAACGCCATTTTAAGGTTACATTCATATATAAGTGTAAATGTGTGTATTCAACTTAATTCAAATATAATTGCAATTTCGTGTTGAGAAAGCTTCGAACTATAAATAATGGAAACGATTGCAATTATGTTTGCAATTACGCAAGCTGCTTATAACGGCATTTCACATTTAATTTCATATAACTATTACTCTAAATGTGTATATCTAACTATTACTCTATGTATATCTCTGTGAAACCTAATTGAACCAGAAATTATTGCAATTGCGATTGAGAGAATGAGGAAGTTACTGTTAAAGGTAAGAAATCAGCTTTAGCAGTATCGCCTTTGGCGGAAGTAACAGTAGAAAGGACTTTCGTATCTTCCATTGAAAAAACAACCGCGCCGTTTGCGAAGCGAGCGATTTTACCGGTTTCTAGAGTGATGATGCGGTTTCCGATTTCGAATTCTTCATTGAAAGTTTCCAGAAACTTCGTTGCCGAACCGCCGTCGGTGGTGGAAATGGTGCGGCGGAAACCGAGGTGGTGCCGTAAAGTGCGGAGGAGTGGTTTTGCACTTCTCATTCGCAATGCGATAGACATCGTAAATCAGTGGTTAACGTTCGGAAATGGTTGAGCAGAAAAATCTGCAGTGGAAGCTACTTACTCAACTAACATGTTATTCTTCACCAGGGTTTAGGGTTTAGGTATTTTGTATTTTAAAGAAACTCCAAATTTAATTCTTAAATTCATATTTTAATTTTTTATATTTAGAAAATTTATATTTAATTAATTATAAATTGAAAAATATTATTTTTTGTAAGAAAGAGTTACGTTATAGAAAGTTCACTCGGATCGACACAAATTAAGATATAAGCAAAATTATTGACTTTATGATAACATACAAGATATATGAACATAGCGTTACAAGGGTTAGGCCTTCCTAAAAAACAAAATTTTTTACTTAAAAAAAATATTTCAAATATTTTTTATCTATGAAAAAGCTTCATATTTTAATATTTTTAAAATTAATTTTGATAAAATATTATACAAATTAAATAAAATATTTTATTTTTATTACAAATTATTTAATACTTATCTTAATACAACTAAATTGGTTAATTAAAACAATAGAGATGAGAGAATATTAATTATAAATTGAATAATTATGAGATAAAAGGTGAGTGCATTATTAATATGAGAAATACTAGTTATAAATGGAAAGATAGTGAACATATTGTTAACATGAGTTACTTGAGTGCTACAATATATACACATTCTTTTCTTATTCAACTAAAATATGGAAAATTTTACTTTACATGAGTGTCTGATGTTGCCGTATAACCGTTGAAATGTCTTATTTTATTATTTGAAAAATATTGAGAAAATAGATTTGAAAATGTCATTAATTTTGTTAAACAAAATTTATATAATTATTAAATAAAATATTAATAATTTATTTATTAAATTTTGAAAATACATTATCTAATAATTTCGCTTTAGGCCTCATAACTTGTTGGACCGGCTATGATGAACATTATATTTAGAGTTTAGATCACCAAGTAAACATATGATCTCAAATAGTTGAGAATTGAGACGGAAGTAAAACCATTGTGAATGTCTTCAAGATAATTTAAGCGGCCCCATTCTAATATAAATAATCATTTAAATTAAAAAAAGCAAATAAGATCACTTCAAATTAATATCATTATAATCATTAATATTAAGCTTAAAAGAAAGGAATTATACGATAATAAATTTATCACAAGTGTTTATTAATATAAAATAGACACTTTTAGTTATATTTTAGTGATACATCACCGGTAATAAATTCATTCAAATAAGGAGGATCAAATAGTAAGAAATTCAAACAATTAAAGATTAAAACTAATTTTATCGTCAAACATCAATTTTTTCCTATATATTCAAAGAGTTCAAATGGTGACACCAGATGGGTGAATCAATTCAAGCCAATATTTCACAATATTTTAGATAAGTTACTATAAATACTAAAAAAGAATAATTTACTCAATATCATTGAAAATAGGAGAATTTCAAAACTATATTTGATATCTTTATACTCATTAAGGACAAGCATAATAGTTTTATAATCACAACAATACAAAAAAAATATTATATGTATGTCCGACAATAAACTCTTTTAAATTTTAAAATTAGAGAAGAATTAATTGTAATAAATTTGTTTGATCAATGTGTCTTTTAATTCTGAAAATATTACGTCGCTTCAAGTAATTTAATTTAATTGGAAAAATTATTAAGTTTTTGATAAACATGGGAATTATTTATATATATTTTTTATATTAAATATTAAAAAAAAGGAAAAATTTCCTCTAAAAATAAAAATAAAAAAGAAAGTTTTTGAAATTTGAAATACTAATTTTATAGGTGTGAAATTGATTTAAATGAATTAAAAAAGACACAGACTACTAGGCAGTCTGATAGAGTGAGAAAAAAGAAGGCAAGGGTTGAGTGAAGTCAAAACTGAAAACTGAAAACCCCACCCAAAGAGAAAGGAATAAGAAAATCAAGTTATTATGCTGAGAGCAATGTTTCGATTGAGTTCTACCACCACCACCACCATGTTCTCTTCTACTTCTACTTCTTCTTCAATTTCTTCTCTCAGAAACCCTAACTTTCTCTTCCCTTCTTCAACTCCGTCATCTTCAATTTCCTTCTCCAACAATCGAATCTCCCTTCGATGCCTCGCCACTCGTCCTATCCACGTCATCAATCCCATCGTCGAAATGGACGGTAATCTCTCTCTCTCTCTCTCATCACATTTCACTACTTCATCACCATTTTTGTTAACATTATTTTGCTTCTTAATTAGGTGATGAAATGACCAGGATTATTTGGAAGATGATCAAGGATAAAGTATGATAATTTATTCATTCTTATTATTCTCACACTCACACGTGTCATTGTTCTGAAGCGTCTCTGTTACATAGAACAACTCTCATACTTGACACATAGTCTATTTGCAATATGCTTTTGTTATTAACGGGTGTTTTTTATTTATAATTATTTTTATTTTTTTTAATGTGAGTGCAGCTTATATTTCCTTACTTGGATTTGAACATAAAGTATTTTGATTTGGGGATTGAGAATCGCGATGCTACTGATGACAGAGTTACTGTCGAAAGTGCTGAAGCCACTCTTAAGTAAGTGAATTTTCGATGAATGGAAACATCCAAGCAGGGTTAACATATCACATTAACACTTTAATTAATTTTATTTACTATTAGGGATTATTGTTGTTGCTGAGAATCTTAGATTGGAAGGTGTAGCTATGCCTGTTAATTAGAAAATGTATAAATAATGCAAGTGTATAGAGTTTCTGAATATATGGAGAGAATTGATAGCCAAGTGATGCTATTTATTTAGTTTCACCAAAGTTGTCTGAGACATAAAACAACTTCTGGCTAGGGAAGCTGTTAGGTTTTATGTTTTATTGGAGTTTCCTTCAGGATCATTGATGTTGTATATATTTTTGGATGTTTTGTTTAGGGTCCTTGATAAGCTGTGTGCTTGTCCTTCTACTTTAACTGTATTTTGTTGGTTAGTTTTAATGGTTTTGTTTTGCCATTTATCAAAAGGGCAGAACCAAAAAAATGTGGCAGTGTTTGTTTCGTGTAATCCGTTCGTACATTTGGTTGTAGAGGACAACTTGCATATTTAACCTTGCTTTCACCTAATGCATTTATTATTTTTATTTTATTTTTACTTTGAAGGGTTTCTTATCCTCCCCTCCTTTGCCGTAATTCCCTCTTTCTGTTTTTATAAATAAATTTGAACTACATTCCAATTTATTCATTGAAACTTCTATTTGCTTCAGGTACAATGTTGCTGTGAAATGTGCAACCATAACCCCTGGTAAGCTATATTGGGCTTTAAATAGGCGAAATGTTCTATATCATGAATCATTTGACCTTCTGCCATACATACAAATTTAGCTCATATTATAAACCATCTTACATAGTTCATGGCAAATGGGCCCTAGTCCATGATCATGATTCGCTTATGATTGTTTTACAAAATAATAATATCTGAACTCTATTTTGAATTTTCAGATGAGACCCGAGTCAAAGAATTTGGACTGAAGTCTATGTGGAGAAGCCCCAATGGCACAATAAGGAATATTTTAAATGGTTTGTAATATCACATATTACTGAATGCAGGCATCAAAATTAGTGTTGTTAGCCATTGTCTTTCTTGTGTGCCAAATTCAGTTCCCACTCATGGTTTTAGGGCATATTCCTATCTTAAACAAAATTTCGTGATAGCATGGCTTTAAGTTTTTCTTTATGATATTTTTCCTTTCCTTCTAGGTACTGTATTTCGTGAGCCCATAATATGCCGCAATATACCCAGAATTATTCCTGGTAATGTCTTAACTGTAGTTTGATTCTTAATGGAGTTGAAATACTGCAGAGCACCATTTGGAACTTATTTTTGAGTTTACAGGATGGAAAAAACCCATTTGTATTGGCAGACATGCTTTTGGTGATCAGTATCGTGCCACTGATACAATAATCACAGGACCGGGAAAGCTTAAGCTGGTATTCGGTATGTCATTTTTCAAAGACCCGCTTTCTGATGGAGTTGAAACTTTTTTTTGGTCAAGTTATCATTTTAAACATCATATATGTAGTTTACAAACTTTTGTTTATTTCTAATTCAGTCCCAGAAGATGGTGACACTCCAGTGGAGCTTGATGTTCATAATTTCAAAGGCCCTGGTGTAGCCCTTGCTATGTATAATGTTGATGAGGTTTGTTCATTTTATATTTTCAGTGTGATTGCCAACTAAATGTTTAAAAACATGCTTTTGTTGCTTTTTTTATTAATTGTGTTCAAACACTTATTTTCCTAATATGCCAGTCTATTCGAGCATTTGCTGAATCATCCATGTCACTGGCATTTGCAAAGAAGTGGCCACTTTACTTGAGCACCAAAAACACAATTCTCAAGAAATATGATGGCAGGTGATTATTGCTATATCTCTATGTTAGTTCATATTTTCAATTGGTCACCTTATTTTCTATTTAATTCAGACAGCCTTTCCTTTTATTTGGTGCTATTAGAGATGATTTACAGTTTGAGATTATTACAGATTTAAAGACATATTTCAGGAGGTGTATGAAGAAAGGTGGCAGCAAAAGTTTGAAGAACACTCAATATGGTTTGTTTTGATGTTTATGACCCAAGTTGTTTTGACGCGTTTATTACATATACACATTGATGGTTCACACTTGAGTGACTTTAGGTACGAGCATAGACTAATTGATGACATGGTGGCATATGCGCTCAAGAGTGAAGGTGGATATGTTTGGGCTTGCAAGAATTATGATGGCGACGTCCAAAGTGATTTACTTGCTCAAGGTAATATAGAGAACTCATTGTTTATACTGAAGTATGCTGATTGTATGTATGATGTCAGTCAGCCGTAACCCCCTCTCCCCACCGACGTTTCTAATTAGATCAATTCTTGGACCCAAACCATGGAAAGTGGTCAATTTTTTCAAATACAGAGAAAGGCATTATATCCTTGTCCAAGGGATAATTATCCTGGACAAACAGCGCTAAATCTTGAAGTGTTTATGTGTTGTATTGTGAACTCATATAGTCAAATAACCCTGTGAATGTGTTTGTTCTGGTGTGGTTGTTAATTTCGTTTTCATTAGTTGAATGTATTTGTGAAATGAAAAAGATAGCATCTGAAACTTTTGCGTGATGAATAATTCTGACATGCCGATAGGTATCTTTTAAGTCAAAATTCATGAAGCCTTTTTCTTGTGTGCAGGATTCGGTTCATTGGGTCTCATGACTTCTGTGCTGGTATGTAGTAGATTCTTGCTACAGTAATTTTTTCATCAACATCGTCATTTTTTGTTATTGGATGTCATATGTTACATTTGCAACAAAAACTTGCAGTTATCTTCTGATGGCAAGACATTAGAAGCTGAGGCAGCTCATGGAACTGTAACTCGGCATTTTCGATTTCATCAAAAGGGACAAGAAACCAGTACAAATAGTATTGCTTCCATTTTTGCATGGACACGAGGACTAGAACATAGGTACTTTGTTTGCTTGTTTCAAATTGCTAATTCTAGTGCATTTTTATGTTATTTTGAACTTTTCCTGTCATTTGCAATCAATATTGCTTCCAAACTTGGTCAAGATTGATGTAGATGGATATAATTCGATTAATTGTACTCTCGATTTTTGAATATTCATGAAAGTGGTTCCTTCTTGTCAAGATCTAACTGTTAGCTAGTAAAACAATTATTATAACAATGGTCCATGGGTCCAATTGGCCAACCTCCATTAGGAATCAAACAAAACGAGTTTCTGTTGACTCTATTTTTAAGATGTGCTTGACTGCTTAATTGTGGTCACATATCGGACACATTTTTAATTATCTACTAGAGAGCATGCCTTGATGTTTCTCGTAGAAACTAGTTTATTCCCTTAAATTCATCCTCCTTCCCTTTTCTCCTTTTTTCTTAACCTGTTATTGACATGAATTTGTTACTATGTGCCAGAGCCAAGCTGGATAATAATGAAAAACTACAGGATTTTGCCCATAAGTTAGAGGCTGCATGTGTTGAGACAGTGGAGTCAGGAAAGATGACCAAAGATCTCGCTATTCTGGTTCACGGTCCAAAGTAAGCAATTCTCTGCACGATGTTTACTCATTTGAATATTTTAGTATTGCATGTCTCATTGTTTTGACATCTGGGTTATCTACAGGGTATCGAGGGAATTTTACTTGAACACCGAGGAATTTATTGATGCTGTGGCGGGTAATCTTCAGAGAAAGCTCCAATAGCCTGCAATGGTCTAACATACTGTTTTTCTTTGTATTTGTTTTTGGAAAAGCTAAGCAACGATTTGATGGATGCCTAATTTTTTATCATTGACATGGGTTGAAATCCTAGGCCCTAGAATCTTAAGAAAGCTTGAAATAGAGGGAGGGGCCTATATTGATAAAATGGATAATTATTCTTTGGGTGGCTTCCCCATTCTTACACTTCTGTAATAGTTTTTTTGTTGTTAGAGAAACACTATTGTAATAGTGAAACAATAATTATCAGCTGAATTTGAAATTCAGATGAAGAAATATGATTGTGTAGAATTGATGCCTTAGTGTGTGAATCCTTCAAATTTTTGAAAAAAAAATACTACTAATTGGTAACAAATTTTATTTTTTTTTATAATAAAGACTTTAAATTTTAGTGATTTTGCCTTTGGTAATTACACCTTAAGAAACTTGCTCGTTACTCGAATTAAGTTCAAATTAGAGGTCCACATATTATTTATCATGTCAAATTAAGGTCACTGTCCTTCCCATTATATTTCCAACACTATCTTATAGGCAAGGCCTACCAAATGAAAATGAAGCTAGGAAACACTCACGAGTCACCCCCTAAGGAGCATGAATTAGCTTCAGTTCAATGGCAAGTAGGTAATTTTTTAGTTCATCCCCTTTTTTTCCTAAATTTGACAAGAAGTAAGTCGAGTTGACTTAATGAACATGTTTTAACCATGAAAATATCGTTTCGACAAGTGAAACATCCATATTTTCATAAGTTTGCTCATATTTTATAACCAAGACTTAACTTTACATCATGCACCACACTAGCACATGAGCACATGATATATTAAAGCAATGGGACAAAAAAAGGGATGAAATATATTGTCACAACATTGTCATCAAGTATGTCTCACCACCGACACTTGAACATCCACCAAAGACTTTAATTACACGTGTCTAACAACTCATTTCATTGATAATAATTAGAAGTTGTAGAAAAAGATTTTAAATTTTCTTCAAGTCACTAACTACATGGGAGAAAAAATTGTCAAAACAGATAAAAAAAATGCTTGAATGGTTGAGGGTTAGGTCGTGTGCTTAGTGCGACAGTGGATAACACCTCCTCAATGATGTTGGAATTCAGCATCTCAAATGAAGTATGTTAGACGTTCTCTTTCGAGGTTTGATAGAATTAAGTAATGTATTGATCCTGAGTCAAATTATAAAGGTTATGTTGGATTAAATTGTGAGACTTGGTGGAACTCAACATACACAATATTGAATGCTACTTTGAAACATGAAAAGACCTTTACAAAGGTTAAATTCAAATACCAGAAATATGTTAATGAAGTGAATAAGGAAAAAGGTGTGCTGACACATAAAGATTGGAAACATGTTGCCTTAATTCTTCCATTCTTGAAGTTATTTCATGAAGCTACACTACGTATTTTAGAATCTTCTTATATAACAAGCAACTTGTATATGTTTGGGGTTTTCGGTGTCGGGATGAAAATTGCTGAAATGTGTAATAATGAAGATAAAAATCTAAGTCAATGGCTAAAAAGATGAAGGCGAAATACGAGAAATATTGGGGATATCCTACTTGTCTGAATATGTTGTTGTTGATTGTTATGGTTTTAGACCCTCGATGACAAGTAAAGTTTGTGATATTTATGGCAAAACAAATTTACACTAATAATGACGCCACTTCTTTGAAAGGAAAAATTAAATTCATGTTTGAAGTCTATCTATGAGGAGTATTCTGGGAGGGTGGTGTCTCCTCTAGATAATTCTTCTAATTTTTTAGGTGTTTTTAATGAAATTGGTGATCCTTATGATTATTCTCGAGTCTACAAATCAGACGAGTGCAATACACCAAAATCTAAATTAGGAGATTATTTGGATGAATGTTTAGAAAAACCATATCTGGATTTTGATTTATTTAGATGGTGGAAGGTGAACTCAAGCCGATTTCCTATACTTTGCAAGAATTGCAAGAGATGTTTTGGCTATACCTACAACCAGTGTAGCCTTTGAATCTATTTCAGTAGTGGAGGAAGAGTACTTGATCCTTACCGTAGTTCTTTGACATTGTCTACCATAGAAGCCTTTATTTGTACCCAAGATTGGCTGGACTGAAACATCTTTATCATTTATTACTTGTGAGGAACTTGAAAATCTTGACAAAATCAAGCACGGTAAAATACATAAAGGTGTATTTAACAGTGTGTTATTACTTATTATATTATTAATAAAGGTGTATTTAACAGTGTGTTATTACTTATTATATTATTAAGTCATGCATAACTAAATGTCTTTTTTTTTTTCTTTCAAAAATACTTCCTCAAGATAACTATTCAAAGGTCAAAACATAGCCTCATTCCAGAAAACCACACAGATCGTAGTCAAAGAAACATAGTGGATTAACACCAGCCCAATTAATATCAAGTATCAAGATTTAATAAAATCAGCAGATACGATAAACCACATTATACTGTAAATCTCGATACATCCTAATTTATTCTCCAACATCGATTCAGTATCAACAACTTATCATTATCCTTGACATTTACAACTTTACAGTGCATAAAGACCTAATTTCGTTCCTAAGAAACAAACACCATTTCAAGGAAACAACCAATTCAAACGCAAACAGATTCCAGTAAAACTGCATAAATCAATTAAAAGATCCACACAAATAAAATCAAGCAAAATCGTTTTATAATAACATCATTAAAAATCTCAACCTCAATTCAAAAAAGTGCATAGCAATTTAGATAGTACTGAATTCATGAAAGACACTGTCAATATCTGAACAAAATAAATAAAAAGCAAATAATTTAACGATAGGATTTCTGGAACCTAGCACGAGCACCACGACCACCAAACTTCTTAGGCTCGCAGCGTCTAGGATCAGCAACAAGAAGAGTACGGTCATAACGAACAAGAATGTCCTTGATCTCCTTCTTACTCTGTTCATCCACATATTTCTGATAGTATGCAACCAAGGCCTTTGCGATGCTCTGTCTGATGGCATAGATCTGAGAAGTATGTCCTCCTCCCTTCACTCTGATCCTCATGTCAACGCCGGCGAAACGGTGCCTTCCGAGAAGGAGAATTGGCTCGTAAGCCTTGAAACGGAGAATCTCAGGCTCAATGAGTTCGATTGGGGAGCCATTGATCTTGATGAGACCACGACCTTTCTTGCAGTGTGTCACTGCCACCGCATTCTTCTTACGGCCGAAGCACTGTACCTGTTCCATTTTGGACCCTCTCGCCGCCGCAAACTACACCGATGCAAATAGATGCCAGAGATTAAAAGTAAACATCAATCAATAAAATGATAAACTCGAACAAGAAAACTAGGCATAGTTTAATATAAATTGCAAAGAACAAAAATATCATAATTTAACAAAAAAATTGTAAGCAGGGGCACAAAGGAAAAGGGAGAAAAATACATTAAGAAGCCTCTTCAGTTCAGGTCTCCATGTAATTTCCGCATGGGCAACTCGGAAGAACAAAAGTTAATTTTTTGATCATGCTCAGAGGCTATATTTTAAGGGGGGATTCAAGTCAAGACCGCCAAAAAGAAATTAACAAGTAGTAGAACAACCAATACAACAAGAGCAAAATGGAACAATATACACATTAATCGCTGAAATAAAAATTAAAATAAGTTGCAAACACAAAAAAGCATCAAAATATAAATACAACAAATGGAAGACATGGCAAAAGGCAAAGGAGGGAACTGTATTAGAAAGCCTCTTCAGTTCAGGTCTCCATGAAATTTCCGCATTATCAACTCAGAAGAACGAAAGTTATTTGTTTAATCATATTCAGAGACTATAAAAAGGTGGGTTCAAGGGGTACAGAACAAACAAAACAAGACACATTCATAAACAAGTATAAAACAAAACACAGCAACAAATCTTTGAGCAATCAAGACACTATCCAACCTTAATTAAAAGATCTGAATATTGTGACAAATAGAGTAAAGAAAAGAATGATCATATAGTAAATTTAAACATTGAGAGAAGGGGAAGAAAGTGGTGATAAAAGTCCCTTCAGTTCAGGTCTCCAAGTATCTTCCGCACGGACAACTCAGAAGAACGAAAGTTATAGAGACTTTGTCATCCTCAGAGACTTTTTCACTTGTTTTGAAGTTGCACAATTGTTGCACCAGAAAAATTGTTGAGATTTTTAAAAATTGCTATCCCTATCTATCTCCTAGAAAACACAGGTCTGAATTTCCAAAGAAAAAGCCGCACAATTTTCTAATAGCAAATTCGAACTTAAAAACAAACATGGCTGAAACAAGAAGAACACCCAATAAGGCTGGAAAAGCCAACAAGCTAGAAGTGAACCAACAAGTCACGCAAATGAATGATAACATTAAAAATAAATTGCAAAGAACAAAAAATATATCATAATAAAAACATGATAAATGGAAGTCAAAGCAGAAGGGAAAACGAAGACCCACATTAGAAAGCCTCTTCAGTTCAGGTCTCCAGATAATTTCCGCATGGACAACTCGGAAGAACGAAAGTTATAGGTGGGTTTCAATGTAGTAAAAATCTCACAATAAATGACCTAAAACAAGTAGAAGACCTAATCAAATAAAGCTTTGAGCAAAGAGACAGTGACCAATTGAATAAACAAAAGAATGACCATATCCAAAAACATGACAGGGGGAAAGGGAAAAACGTAATTAAAGTCTCTTCAGTTCAGGTCTCCAAGTATCTTCCGCATGGACAACTCAGAAGAACGAAAGTTATTTTGTTTCTGTCATCATTAGAGACTTCTTTTACTGGTTTTGCAATGGCATTACCCAAAAATCAGCTCCAATACGAAAAAAAAAAATCAAACCAAGACCTAATTGCAAAACTAACGATGATTTGATAAGAAATGAAAAATATAAATAGCCCAAAATGATCAACTAGGAGTTGCTGGTTCTACCTATCTCCTAACTAACTCAGATCTTCGAATAAATATCAGCAACATTATGTTTTTTTATATGAAATTCGAACTCATTACAAATAGGAATCATGTAGCAAAAGACAACAAAAATGAAACACGAAAGTAAAACAGTAATGGGGTAATTGCATACATAGGAGCAAGTATTCGAAAGAAAAAGCATAATAATCGGAGAGAGCAAGAAAATGAAACAGTAGAATGGGAGCAACGCACCTAAGAGTACAGAGGCGAGATCTGAAATTTGAAAGGTACGAAAATGAATACAGATTGGATTCAACTACGCTCGCTACTACTTTACACTGTTAAATTGCAAAACCCTAGTTCTATTGCGTTTTTGTTTTTGACGGATCAAAACCCTACTTTGCTATCAAGGCCCATTTCTCAACGGTTTTTGGGAAGCCAAAAACTGCTTTCATTGAAGCCCATTCTGAAAGATTCTTTTTCTTTTTTTCTGTACATGCGTGTTATGCACCACTTAAAGAATGAGATTGTTTTGTACATAGTTTTAGTTTAAAGGTAGTGCAATGAAAGTGTAAGATTGTTATCCAATTACATTCTCTTAATTTGTAACATCATATTAAATGAATTTTAAATCAAAGATAGCTATTAAATATTCTGTCGCGTTAGTGGTAACTATTAATTTGTAACATCATATTATTCATTGTCATTGTTTTTTTTTAAATAGTTTTTTTAAAGAAAAAAATGGACAACAATATATATTGGCAGTGTTTCTCTTTCAAATTCATAGTTTTTTTTTTAAGTTTACTAATGAAAAAAATTGAAGATAATATATTATATATATATATATATATATATATATATATATATATATTTTATCAAAATAAAATCATTATTTTAAAATTTGTTTTCTTTAAACAATTTAATAGAATTAATGCAACATTTAGTGGTGTGGCAAAGCATATGGGGTTTAAATGTTGTTATTTTAATTTTCATATCATTATTGTTTAAATAAGTTTTGTAAATACAATTCAATTAGTAATTGCAAGATATTAACATGCAAAGGTCTGAATTTCAATGAGATTTTCTTTGATCCACACTTAAAAGTATTTGAGTTTAACCATAGACTATTTGATGAAGAAAAAAAAAATAATTAAAAATGTTAAATAAATAAAAATGCATTAGCACACCACTCACGGAATTGTCAACTAACCATTTCATTCTGATTTCTAACAGCAAAGATAAACCCAAAACTTGGTGGTAGAGACATTCTAAAAAACTAAAAAATTAGTAAAATCAAGGAACCAAAATAAAAAATAAACCAAAAGCCATTGCAATGAAGGGTGTGTATATAAATGTATAAAAAATATGATATATTTTTAAGTATAATTGCTCACGAGGTCTCATAACTTAATTTCAGATAATACCTGATCTCTTTAAATTCATATATTTCATCAAATGTATAACTTAAATATTAGAATAAACTTATATTTTGATCTCAAACAACATCAAATAAAGAATGAAAATATAAATTTATTTGAAGATTTAAATTATGAATTTGATAAAATTTACATTATATTAAAGATTAAAATTAAAGATTAAAATTAAGAGTTTTGTTTGAAGTCATGATACAAACATGTTAAATATCCCATCCAGATTGTCATCTAAATAGTCACTAAAACAAACAAAAAAAAGAGAAAAAATAAATGTACCACATTGCATGGATATCCCCTACCTGAATATAATTTGCCCCTAGCAAGGCTCCATTCCCAAATTGAAATTGTGTCATATAATCCTTTCCCTGAAAAATATAATGATTTATAACAATTTGCATGCATAGTCAGAGAAAGTTCCAATACGAATAGAGAAAGTTCCCATCACATGCGACATATGTGGTTCACTTGTTAGCTGTACAAAAGACAATAAAATAGAGGGAATGTCCTTGATCTCCTTCTTACTCTGTTCATCCACACATTTTTGATAGTATGCAACCAAAGCCTTCGCGATACTCTGTCTGATGGCATAGATATGAGAAGTGTGCCCTCCTCCCTTCACTCTGATCCTCATATCGACGCCGGCGAAACGGTGCCTTCCGAGAAGGAGTATAGGCTCGTATGCCTTGAAACGGAGAATCTCAGGCTCGATGAGTTCGATTGGGGGAGCCATTGATCTTAATGAGACCACGACCTTTCTTGCAGTGTGTCACTGCCACCGCATTCTTCTCACGGCCGAAGCACTGTACCTGTTCCATTTTGGACTCTCCCTCCGCCGCCGCAAACAACCGCCAACACAAGAAGATGCCGAATTAGGGTTTATGACTTCCGAAGGTTTCAAAGGTTAAGCATCAGAAGAATATATATATATATAACCAGTTAGAGTTTTTCAAATTACTAAAACACCCCTTCATTATTAGAATTAGGAAAATACTTAATTATACGAAACAGTTCTAAGACAAAGAAATACGACTGGCATAATTGGTTGATTTTACTATTTTTTTAAATGAAGGCTAATCTTAAACATTAATATTATAAAACAAATTAGAAACCTAAAGATCTAACTTTATTAGCCTAAAGGTAGTGGTGACACTATTCAGTAATTGTGAATTAGCTTTTCAGTGATATTTTCCTTTTGATTCCTTGTCACAGCATTTTCCTTAACGTAGCATCTGGCAATTTCTTTCTTGGTGAAAAAATAATGATGTTGATATTGTTAAGGGTGAGTCAAATTGAGTTCAATACATATTACTTAAAATATAAAATTTCATAGACGAAATTACGGAAATTAAAAAAGTTATTAGTTGTACACGTTTACGGTCAAAAGGAGAATGTTAGTTAAATGATATTAATTGTTTGTTAAAAAATGTAAATTAATTAGAATTATATTTATAAAAAAATAATTATTAAAATTGAAAATCCAAAAAAATCTTATAAAAAGGAAATAAAGATTATCAAGAGAGTTTAAGGGACGGGAGTAATTAAATTAATGGTTTAATTAACTGAATTGGAAAACCTGCTTGTAGTAAAAATAGTATAAAATATAGTTCATTTTGCCGACTAGCTAAGTTAAATACAAAGGAAATTATATATATATATATATATATATATATATCAGCTTCTAAAATTATGTAATATTGCTTCGGCTGCAGTGTTTTCTGATATGAATCCGAACATCATAATGTTGGAAAAAAATCAAAGATAATTAGCAATAATTATTTTAATAATGCGAAATATTTTTCCTTCAACTGTGCACATAAATGACCAAGAAAATATGAGACAGACGAACGTCGAAAACTTCCCGCAAATTGAGAGAATAAAAACCACGGTACCTAGTCAGTAAAACTTTCACTATAATAATTAATGGGTACACCAGAGTATTCCTAATAATAATAGGGAACATCAATCAACAATAACAACCTTATAACAACATTCCACTAAAGTGGGTATGCCAAAGTTACTCTCAAAGAAGATAAAACTACTCAAACTGTATATTAAAATAACAAACTCAGTGGTAGAAATAACATACTAAATTTGTAGATCAAACGGAGCAAGTTTGCTACACACATGTTGCCACCACCGAAACCAAACTCTTATTTTTCTTCTCTGGCAAGTCGTTCTCGTTTTTCTAATTCTTAAGATTTCTAAATCCTTTTTATTTCCTTCACATAGGCCTAGCCCAATAATACCTTTTTTTTTCTCAATAATAATAATATTAATACTAATAAAACTAGTGGGTTCCACTTGGGGAGTGAACCCACCCAACAAATCTCCCATCACGACTCAAGTGGGAAGGTACTGCTCAACCATGTCAGCTTTCTTTCTACAGCATATCATCTTCGACATAGGCAAGGTCTTCGTCATCATATCTGAATCATTCTCATCAGTATGAATCTTATCAATTAAAAATGACTTCATTTCCAGTGCATCTCGTATCCAACGATACCACACTTCAATATGCTTCGACTTTGCATGAAAAGTCGAATTCTTGATGAGATGGATCGCACTTTGACTGTCACAGAATAACACAAACTTGTCTTGCTTGAGGCCTAACTCATCACGACTCAAGTGGGAAGGTACTGCTCAACCATGTCAGCTTTCTTTCTACAGAATATCATCTTCGACATAGGCAAGGTTTTCGTCATCATATCTGAACCATTCTCATCAGTATGAATCTTCTCAATTAAAAATGACTTCATTTCCAGTGCATCTAGTATCCAATTATACCACACTTCAATATGTCTCGACTTTGCATGAAAAGTTGAATTCTTGCTGAGATGGATCGCACTTTGACTGTCACAGAATAACACAAACTTGTCTTGCTTGAGGCCTAACTCATGTAGGAATTTCTTCATCCACAAGAGTTCTTTGGAAGCTTCAGTTGCTGCAATGTACTCAGCTTCAGTAGTGGACAAAACAACACACTTTTGTAGTCTTGATTGCCAAGACACAACTCCCTCTGCAAAAGTCATCATATAACCAGAAGTAGATTTTATAGAATCAAGATCACCTGCCATATCTGCATATGTGTAGCCATCCAACACAGGTTCATCACCTCCATAGCATAAACACACTTTGGAAATGCCTCTGAGGTATCTGAGAATCCACTTTACTGCTTGCCAATGATCTTTACCAGGATTATAGAGAAATCGACTAACAACTCCAACTGCATGAGCAATATATGGCCTTGTGCATACCATAGCATACATCAAACTACCAATTGCGGATGCATAAGGAACCTTCTTCATTTCTTCTTTGTCTTTCTCACTTGTAGAACATTTATCAGAATTCAATTTAAAATGAGTAGCAAGTGGGGTACTAACATGTTTGCAATTGCTCATGTTAAACCTCTCTAACACCTTCTCAGTATAATTGTGTTGAGACAACCACAAATTATTATTCTTCATGTCACGAGTAATTCTCATACCTAGAATTTGCTTTGTAGGACCTAAGTATTTCATTGCAAAAGACTTGTTCAAATATTTCTTTAAAGATTGAATCTTCTTAGTGTCATGACCAACAATCAACATGTCATCCACATATAATAAGAGAATAATATAATCACCATCAGATAATTTCTTGATAAACACACAATGGTCAGAAGTAGTTTTACTATACCCATGTTTCTCCATGAAAGAATCAAATTTCTTGTACCATTGTCGAGGTGCTTGCTTGAGCCCATACAAACTTTTCTTTAATTTGCACACAAGATGCTCTTTACCTTTGACTTCAAAACCCTCTGGTTGCTCCATATAGATCTCCCTCCAAATCACCATGAAGGAATGCAGTTTTCACATTAAGTTGTTCAACTTCTAGGTTCAAACTAGCTGCTAACCCAAGCACAACTAGGATAGAGGACATCCTCACCACAGGTGAAAAAATTTCATCAAAGTCAATACCTTTTCTCTGATTAAAACCTTTCACAACCAATCTTGTTTTGTATCTTGGTTGCGAACTATTCTTTTCTGCCTTTATCTTGTATACTCATTTGTTCTTGAGTGCTTTTCTACCATTAGACAACTTTACCAAATCAAATGTGTGATTCTCATGCAAGGAATTCATCTCTTCTTGCATGGCCTTTAACCACTTTTCTTTATCAACATTTGTAATAGCTTCTTGATAATACTCTGGCTCTCCACTATCAGTGATCATCACATACTCATGTGGAAGATATCTTTGAGAAGGTTGACGTTCTCTAGTATATCTTCTCAACTCAAACTCGGCTGGTGGCTCAACTGGAACCTGCTAATCATGGTGAGGCACATGATCATTAGTTACATTCTCATTATCTACCTGTATATCTCCCCCATCAACAAAGGTTTCTGCAGGGGGCTTAGGCGCAACATTTTCAATGTAACTTCTGGAATTTGGTTTCTGTTTTTCAGTTTTATCAAAATCTTTAATAGTCTGGTGTTCAAGAAATATCACATATCGACTTCTGATAATTTTCTTGTCAATCGGATCCCACAATCTATAACCAAAATCTTCATCACCATAACCGACGAATATACACTGTTTAGATTTACTATCAAGCTTGGACCTCTCATCTCTTGGAACGTGAACAAAACATCTGCAACCAAAAACTCTCAAATGACGGCAAAAGACTTTCCATGTCCACACTTTATTTGAAACATCACCATCAAGTGGAATAGAAGGAGAAAGATTGATCAAATCCACTGCAGTTTTCATTGCTTCACCCCAAAAGGATTTCGATAATTTTGCATGAGAGAGCATACATCTGATTCTGTCATTAATCGTACGATTCATTCTCTCTGCAACACCATTATGCTGAGGTGTCTTTGGAACTGTTTTCTCAAACCTGATTCCATGTTCTCTACAATACTCTTCAAATGGACCTCTGTATTCGCCACCGTTATCTGACCGAACACATTTCAATTTTCTTCCCTTTTCTCTTTCAACACTTGCATGAAAATGCTTGAAGACTCCAAATATCTGGTCTTTATATTTCAAAGGAAATGCCCATACTTTTCTAGAATGGTCGTCAATAAAAGCAACAAAATATGATGCACCACCAAGAGATTTACTATCCATCATACAAACATCAGTATGAACTAAATCAAAAATATTTTGCCTCAAATGAGGACCAATATTATGAAAAGAAACTCTATGTTGTTTTCCAGCAAAACAATGAGTGCAAGTTTTTAGAGACGTACCTTTCACAAGAAGAAAGTTTTTCTT
>NC_021161.2:524559-525060 GCF_000331145.2 Cicer arietinum
TGTCATTAATCGTACGATTCATTCTCTCTACAACACCATTATGCTGAGGTGTCTTTGGAACTGTTTTCTCAAACCTGATTCCATGTTCTCTACAATACTCTTCAAATGGACCTCTGTATTCGCCACCGTTATCTGACCGAACACATTTCAATTTTCTTCCCTTTTCTCTTTCAACACTTGCATGAAAATGCTTGAAGACTCCAAATATCTGGTCTTTATATTTCAAAGGAAATGCCCATACTTTTCTAGAATGGTCGTCAATAAAAGCAACAAAATATGATGCACCACCAAGAGATTTACTATCCATCATACAAACATCAGTATGAACTAAATCAAAAATATTTTGCCTCAAATGAGGACCAATATTATGAAAAGAAACTCTATGTTGTTTTCCAGCAAAACAATGAGTGCAAGTTTTTAGAGACGTACCTTTCACAGGAAGAAAGTTTTTCTTCGCAAGTATGTTGAGTCCTTTATCACTCAAGTGACCGAGGCGCATAT
>NC_021161.2:525127-579714 GCF_000331145.2 Cicer arietinum
AACTTTGCTCCTTTGCAACCACTAGGGACCCTTTGGTGATTTTACATATACAACCACCACCAAAGTAAGTGTGATAACCCTCAATATCCAAGGCTTTCACCGAAATCAAATTGAGATGAATATTAGGTACATGTCTAACATTCTTCAATTGAAGCTTGCAACCAATCCCAGTTTCAACCCAAACATCTCTCATATCGATAATTTTACATACTCCTTCATCTCCCATTTTTACCATGCCAAAATCACTAGCAATGTAAGATGAGAAGAAATCACGCATATGAGTAACATGATATGAGGCACCCGAATCAATAATCCAAGTTGAATCCTAACATACAATGTTTATGGAATTATCATCACAAACAATGTAGACATTATTAACAGATGCAACTGTTGTTGTATCTTTATCATTTTTCTTCTATTTGTCTTCATCTATTTTCCTTGATTGATCTCTCTTCCTCTTTGCCACAATGATGGCATATCACTTCTTTTCTAGTCCTCGACTTGCTTCTTGACTTGCTACGACTTTCAGAGTTGTCGTGTTTATGGAAGTTTCTAGATTGACTTCTCCCCCGTGACTCTGTAACCAGTGCTTCTGACTTTGAGGAAGAACCAATCAAACCACATTCCTTTCTTTGAGCTTCTTCATTCAACATGCTCTCTTTAACTGATAACATTTTCAAATTTCCACTTGGACCTGAATTGGTCAACGTCACAACAAGGACTTCCCAATTATCAGGCAAGGAACTAAACAATAACAACGCTTGCAACTCATCATCTAATTTAATTTCTACAGTTGTCAACTGATTCACTGTATTCTAAAAAATACTCATATGCTCTGCCATTGAATCCCCATCTTTGTATTTCATATTCACTAGCTTCTGAATCAAGAATGATTTATTTTGCACATTCTTTCGTTCATACAATTCTTTTAATTTTCCCCACATCTTGTTAGCATCTATTTCAGTTTCAACATGTGGATACACACTAAGATCCAACCACTGCCTGATCAACGCCACTACTTTTCTATTCATCTTCTTCCAGTCATCGTCAGATTTATCTGCGGGTTTAGCAGTGTCACCCTCAATAAGATCATACAAATCTTTATTGTATAACATATCTTTCATTAGAGTCATCCAAAGTGTATAATTAGAAGAGTTGAGTTAATCATATTGAGACCTTTATTTTCCTCCTCCATTTAAATGCACAAATCAAATAACCGAGCTCTAGATACCACTTTGTTAGGAAAAAACCAGAGATAATTAGCGATAGCTATCTCAATAATGCGGAATATTTTTCCTCCACCTGTGCAGATAAATGGCCAAACAGAAAATACAATTCCAGAACAAAAATAATTGACAGAAAATTAAATATGAGACAAACGCAATTTTTAACGTGGAAAACTTCTCTCAAATTGAGAGAATAAAAACCACGGGACCTAGTCCAGTAAAACTTCCACTATAATAATTAATGGGTACACCAGAGTCTACCTAATAACAATAGGAACATCAATCAACAATAACAATCTTATAACAACCTTCCACTAAAGTGGGTATGCCAAAGTTACTCTCAGAGAAGATAAAACTACTCAAACTGTATATTAAAATAACAAACTTAGTGGTAGAAATAACATACTAAATTTGTAGATCAAACGGAGCAAGTTTGTTACACACCTGTTACCACCACCGGAACCAAACCCTTATTTTTCTTCTCTGGCGGCCGTTCTCTTTCGTTTTTCTAATTCTTAGGATTTCTAAATCATTTTTATTTCCTTTACGTGGGCCTAACCCAATAATACCCTTTTTTCTTTCTTTTTTTTCTTGAATAATAATAATACTAATAATAATACTAATACTAATAAAACTAGTGAACCCACCCAACACATAAAAGCAACATCACCTAATGATTTACCGGTTCATGAAAAATACATACAATATCTCTTGAAACTTTTCTCAACATCTTCATCTTCATGTCACTCTTTCGCCATCAGCTTCACTCGTCGATTCAGCACTACTAATAGTTGGAGGGTAGAACTCAAGTCTCTAATTCTTCTCCACCGGTTGCTTTGTTCGGTTCAAGGAAACTCTACCTTATGGAATGAACTCTTATGGACTCGTTCCATTGGTTTGATCTTTCTTTACCCTTTTCATTTCAAGGACGCTACTTCTTCTTCATCAATAAGTTCCAATTCCTACACAAGATTTGTGACTTCCGATGCACAACTAATTGATGAAGCACTCAATTGTGTTGCCTTGGACTGCAAGAAATTCAAAAACCAACAACACTCAGAAGAAAAAGATGAAACTTTTCAAGAAAAAATGAAAGAAATGGGTGAGATACTTGAAATCTTGCCACAACTTCAGATCATCATTGATAGGGTGATAGATTGTTACCCTAATGGAGTTGCAACAAGAAGTTTCATTGTCTAGTCTGCAATGAAACACATAATTCGCGACAGTTTCGTTTGCTACACCAAGTTCAGAAGAGAAATAGTAATTGTTTTGGAGAATCTTTTCGAGATGTCTTATAGGAACTGCATAGCTGCTTTTAATATATACAAAAAAGCAGCAGTGCAAACAAATAAGCTTTGTGAGTTCTATGAATGGTGTAAAGCAAAAGGGTTGTGTGGTTACTATGAATACCCTTTGTTAGAACCAATACCACATATACAAATCAAAGCATTGGGAAGTTTTTTGAGTGGCATGTGGCAGTTGACAGAGTCTTCATCATCATCTTGGTCTGATCAAGAATCTAGTTCAGTTTTCACTGAAAAAGATGGAAGACAACAACAACACTTGAAAGGTAATGAAGAGGAGAAGCCTTTGATTGATCTGGAAGGAGAATACAAAGTTGATGTCAGTTGGGAGACAATGTTGGAAACTTCTATTAGTTTTTGTCATGCTTATGATCAGAGTGATTTGTTAAGTTCTAATGGCTATCATAATGAACATAGCTTTGATGGCATGTGGGAAATTCCAACATATAACACTGCTTCTTATAATCCTTTCTCTCAGCAAAACTCTGAGTCCAGTTACTATGGGAGAACTGCTCATAACTGTTTGTATCCTTGGGGTCTATAATGGATTTCACCTAGTTCCACCTATTGGATTTGTGTTATCTCTCCCTTTTTCTTCTTCTTCTTATTTCATTATTATATACTTGTTATTTTAGGAATAAGACTAGAGTTGAGGTTGAGCTCTTAAGGCATCATCATGCATTAAATTTTAAGTGTAGAATTGAACTACATAAGAAGAAATTAGAATTACAAGCGTCTCAGCACATTGATTGTGAACATACAATTACATTTCTAATATCTCTAAACAAATTTTAGAAGTAAAAAATGAGACGACCACTGAGACATTTACAATTGCTGAGATATAACCCTAGCACCTCCATGAAGTCAGCAATAAGGATCCTATTCTGAAGTCAGCAATATCATTTCCACCATCCTTCACCAAACAAGACTTGGAAGCTCCAACTTCTGCCTTTGATTCATTACCAGAACCATCAAGGGCAAAGAGGATTAAGCCAATGCCAAAAACAAAGGCATCATAATTAACTCTTTCAAAGGAGAAAGGAAGAGAGAGAGAGGGAAAAGTAAATACTACAAAAATAAAATAACTTACTTAACCATTCATTTTTTTTTTTGGAATCCTAGGCCCTAGAATCTTAGATGATGATTTTTTTAGTGTTTATTTTTATTTAGAATTTAATATTTTAGATTAAAATATAGTATCAAAAATGTTTGGGACGATTCTAGATACAAAACTTGATTATTATTATTATTATTATTATTATTATTATTATTATTATTATTTTTTAATTTGAGAAATAGGGTAATTATATCGTTTAATTACTTAAAAAATTGAATTTAAATGTTCCCTCTGTAACATTCTATTTTGATCATCTCCAATTTTTTTTCTCCACTCTCTATCTTTCTCATCAATTTATTTCTATTATTTGACGTACATTTTTCTGTTTAATTATTTTAATACAAGCGAGAAAAGAATTAAAGAATTAAAGAGGGTGTAGAGAGGAATATGATAAAAAGGATAAAGAGCTGTCTTGATATTAGAAATCATGCTTTAATTTTGAGGCTATTATGAGTCAAAAATAAAAATGAGGCTGATATATCATGGGACCAAACACAAGTAAACTTTTTTATTTGGGTCGTGTTACACATTTTTTATATATATAACCAACCATTCATCAATAATGTTGTAGAGGTGATTGGTTGAAAATTATTTTGGAGATAAAAAAGTTATGTCATTGTGTTTTATTTTGTGGATGAGTTTAATGTAGAACCTACCAATAAAAGGACGTGACTCGTGAGTGTTTCCTAGCTTCATTTTCATTTGGTAGGCCTTGCCTATAAGATAGTGTTGGAAATATAATGGGAAGGACAGTGACCTTAATTTGACATGATTAATAATATCTGGACCTCTAATTTGAACTTAATTTGAGTAACGAGCAAGTTTCTTAAGGTGTAATTACCAAAGGCAAAATCACTAAAATTTAAAGTATCAAATACTTATAGATAACATAGAAAATTGAATTTTATTATCCCCCCCCCCATCAAATCTGGACTTTTTTTCTTTCAAAAATTTGATTATGTTTCTTAACTTTGGACTTTTTTTTTTGTTTCCAAACCCTATAATGCACGGTGAATTATTCTCTCTTATTATTTATCAAGACTCTATAATACTATTAAAAAAAATTGAACTATGTATTATTGGTATGCCAAAAAAATATATTAATCCAAGACCAACTTACAATCTATTTTAGTTAAGTGACCTATTAAAAGGTTTTAATTATTGCGAAGGAAAAAAAATATTATAATCAAATTTCTGAATTGATATATTTTATGTAATTAAGTCCTTCTATTATACTACAATCAGTGAAGCTTTAGTAAATTGTAACAATGACTTATTTAAAAAAAAATTATTTATTTTCTTCAATATTTTTAGTATTTATTACACTTTTGAGTTTAACCTGGCAGAATCAGATTACAGAAAACAACGTTTTGAATAATCACTTAATGCAACCTCAAAATGTATACTCTCTCTGTTTTACATTCTCTTTCATCCTCACAATTTTCAAAGTTTCCACAAAGCTTCAAAATCAATGGACTTTCATGTTCATCTTCTTCTTCCTTGTTTCAAAATGTTAGAAAGTGTTCACATTTTTTCATTTCAACTCCAAAAATTGATTCTTTTAGAGTCCTTGCTGCTTCTCTTCCAGAAGCACAGAGTGATGAACCTTCACAACAACCTTCTGGGTTGGTTCAGTCTCTTCAACTTGGTTTCATGTTTGCAACTTGGTACCTCTTCAATATTTACTTCAATATCTACAACAAACAGGTTCATCTTTTTTTTTTTTTAACTTGCATTTGTATCTATTTAACATTTTGAGCTATTTAGCACCGACCATTCAGATTCAAGACGAAGACATCTTTGGTGTGAGACACAACACCTTTGGTTACATATATTTACTTCGATTTTTGTAAATAATTGTCGGTGTTTATGTGCCATTTTATATAAAGGGTTATAAGGTTGATTTAGTGGTTTGGGGTGGGGGAGTTAGGGAGTGGAGTGATAAGAGGTCGCGAGTTTGCTCGCACTCAGCAAAATCCTAACAATATTAATGATACTAATTATTAACATTGACTGTGAAATTATTAGTGTCATGTTTGGTGTCTGTCAGAACTTTATAGATTTGGAGTGAAAAAGCTTCCATTTTTGCAGTTGATGGGATGGCATACAATGAATTAGATTATGGGGTGGGGACGGAAAGGGTTAAAGTCAAAGGGACATATTTTTTAATGTTAAAGTTTGAAAATTTCAAACATAGGATTTCATTAGTACATGAAAATAATAAAGGGTGTCTTTGGATTTCAACAAACAAGTTTTTTCTCCTTTCATTTGGAGCTATGTAGCACACCAAAAGCGTATTTTGTCTCCGACGCGTGTCAGTGTTTGATATGACACTGACGCATGTAGTTATATTTGATCACTAATGTTTTGTACATTATTAAAGTTGTCTACAGTTGTCTGTATCTATGTTGTGTTTGAGTCAAAAAGTATCCATTTTTGAAGTTATTGGGATGACATGCAAATGAAAGGGTTAAAATTAAAAGGACCTTTTTTATGGTAAAGTTTGAAATTTTAAAACATAGGATTGCATTAGTACATGAAAAAAGAATTTTGGCTACTTTCCATTTTTTGTTTGTTTATGTTCTTTTTTATCCTCTTTTGGTTGTTCTCAATTGCAATGAATTGGTTGTTTATTGTTTAGGTTCTAAAAGTCTATCCATTTCCAGCAACAGTTACAGCATTTCAATTTGGCTTTGCTTCATTGGTGGTTAATTTGATATGGACTTTGAATCTTCATCCTAGACCAAACATTAGTAGTTCAAAGGTAATTTTAATTTTTGATGAAAATTGACTAGTCCAATTATTTGAAGATTGTATTTGTATTATTGCTTATTGATGATTGATTTGTTTGTGTTTGACAGTTTAAAGCAATTCTTCCACTGGCTGTGGCTCATACATTAGGGAACCTTTTGACTAACATTAGTCTTGGAAAGGTTTCTGTGTCTTTCACTCACACCATCAAAGCTATGGAACCTTTCTTCACTGTTGTTCTTTCATCTCTTCTCCTTGGTGAGGTAAACGTTTCCACTTTTTTTTCTAAAAAAGAAATTAATGTCCTTGTTACATATATGGTGTCGTTTGGTACATGTAGGTTGTATATCTCATACTATGTAGTGGAAAAAGACTCGGTTGTTATACTTATTGGTGCCTTGAGACATTGAACACCATTATGAAGCATTGGCACACACACAAATACTGAACACGACACTGACACCGATAATAGTTTGAGAAATAGAAGTGATTGTATGTAATCACGAGTGTCAGTGTAGACCTTTAATCTGAAGTGTTAGTGCTACACCAAGAATGCATGTACACCGTACACCCTATAGTCCTACTATACCACTCATAATGGGAAAACGATAGATCTCTGATTGTTTTGGTTTTCTGACTTTTAGTTTTGATCCTTAAATGAACAGATGCCAACTTTTTGGGTGGTTTCTTCTCTTGTTCCTATAGTTGGGGGAGTGGCATTGGCATCAATGACTGAAGTCTCTTTCAATTGGTAATTCATCAAACTCAATCTCTTACATGCAAGAGTAACTTCAAGGACAATATTGAATAATTCTATCATGTATGATTATTTTTTCCTATGTTAATTTTATTTTAAAAACTAATATAGAAGAAATCTGTCAAATTGAAAGCATAGAAATTTTTTCCTTACTAGAGTTTGACATGATCTGTTTCAAAACAGGATTGGATTCAGCACTGCAATGGCGTCTAACCTTACGAATCAATCACGTAACGTTTTGAGCAAAAAACTAATGGCCAATGAAGAGGTAACAACACAAGTGCATGTTTGGATTGACAGAATCCCAACATGTCACTGTGATTTTGGCATAAGCTACACTTTGGAGCTTCAATAAAATCATTGTGCCACCTTGATTTGTCAAACTCATCGTGATTCCGAACGCACATGAAACTCTTACAATATTCTGTTATAAATACGGCTTATCATTTGAAGCATGTTTCTTTCAGGAAGCTTTGGACAATATCAATCTCTACTCAGTTATAACCATCATTTCCTTTTTCTTGTTGGTTCCATGTGCTATATTATTGGAAGGTGTCAAGTTTACACCATCGTACCTTCAATCTGCTGTAAGTAAATGAGCTTTACATTTATTCATTCAATTTTTAAATATTATATGATATTATCTGTGCCATTTTATCTTCTTATTTAAGTAATTGAAGAAGAGAAAAAATTCCTAAGATATTTATGTTACTTCCTATTTAGGCAAGCCAAGGATTGAATGTTAGAGAGCTATGTGTAAGATCAGTTTTGGCTGCATTCTGCTTCCATGCATACCAGCAGGTGAGGCTTTTCAAATATTGTTTTTCTTTTATTAGCTTATTCAATAAAGTTTATTTTTCAAAAAATAAAATAAAATCAATTGTTTTACTTTGATTTTGGACTTGTTTGGATTTATGTATTTGAGTTTATCTATTGCTATAAACACTTCAGAGACTGCTTTGGAGAGTTTATGGAAACTTGATGATTGATATATGTTTATACTTGATCATGATTTATTTTATTGTGGTTGATTTGATAGTATGGTATTAATATGGTAATTACCTGTTTGATTTTATTGGTTTAGTAACCTCACAAGAGATCCGAATTCCTTTTTAACTGTTAACTCGAAAACAAAAACATATTTTGTATGTACTGGCCAAAGTTTTTTTAAAAAAGGTCTGAAATCGCAATTTGGGCCCCGACAAAAAGATTTTTTGTCTCTACAGCCACAACGCTACCATGATTTAGGCTGCATTGCATTATCCACATTAGTTCAATAACCGTAAGCAAGCATTAGTAAAAAATAGTCTCTCATTTTTGCGAATCGACAAATAACGTTTTTGGTGGCAGGTTTCTTATGGGATATTACAGAAGGTATCACCTGTGACACACTCGGTTGGAAATTGTGTGAAGCGTGTCGTTGTCATCGTCTCTTCGGTTATCTTCTTCCAAACTCCTGTCTCACCCATTAATGCACTTGGTAAGTCTCTCATGGTCCATATGTTCCCAAGTACTTACAAATGTCACAAAAATTGGTTCAAACATAAGAAAATATAGATTCAATATTTCTCACTGTTTCTTTTACAATAGCATTTTTCGAAATTTTGAAAATGACAACATTGTTTTTTGTTGTTTCTAAAAATGCATTTCCCTAGCTTGCTTCCATCTTCTCTCTATTACAAATGTTCACTATTCAAGTCTTTGATCTCCTTGTTAGTAATTTAAAGTGAACACGATATCTTATAAAATGAAAACTGATAATATTTTTAGAAAGAAAACATACATACCCTTAAGTTATTCATTTTGTTTTGTGGTTCTAATTTGGGTGCAGGAACTGCTGTTGCACTTGTTGGTGTTTTCTTGTATTCAAGGGCAAAGAGGATTAAGCCAATGCCAAAAGCAAAGGCATCATAATTAACTCTTTCAAAGGAGAAAGGTTAAGAGAAAGAGGGAAAAGTAAATACTACATAATTTAAATTAACTTACTTAACCATTCATTTCTTTTGGAATGTAACCCAACTAATAACTTAGAAGATTAGTATAGTTATAAGATATCAAAAGATACCAAGGAATGTCCTTTTAAGTTTGGTATTTCTTGTATAGAATATTTGCTTCTCCATGCAAAATCTTAATTTTTTGCGCAATTGATGCTGTCGGTCACTTATAAAGTGCATGTTTAGATTAACGGAAATTTGGTGAAATCATTCTCAACTTTAAAGTTTAAAAAAATTACAATGTCTTTGTGATATCAAACATACACTAAATACAACTTGCCTAATTACTATGCACGAATAAATAATAATAGTGCATAATGTAAAAGGGTACTAACCTTGTGTGACACATTTGGTAAATAGATCCATTTTTTAAAGATGTAGTTTTTATATGCTTGATTAATATATTCTTATAATTGGCCCTGAAATAACCTTTTGTGAAATTCTCTCATATTAGTAGATTATTTTTTCTACTAAAAGTATTACAATTATGAAACAATTTCAAGCCCACTTAAGTTGATTCTCACAAGTACTTAACAAAACCCTTTTCAGCAAAGTTATATTCTTGAAAAATGAGCAATGAGCTGGCTAAATTTGGGGAAACGGAAAAAAGTGGTAGAAGAACTAAACAACAATGTAATAAACTACCAATAAATTATGCAACACAATAACAGCTTAGAGACTAAATCATTAGGAATATTAATTGAAAAAGTAACAAATTCACCATAATAAGAAGAATGTTACAATTCTTTCAGCTCAAAAGTAAACCAAATTTAAGCTGTTAGCGACATATAAAAACCAGCAAAATTTTGAAGACACACCATTTGAGGCTGGTAAAAATAATAAGTCAGCAAAATAACTAGCACTAAAGTTTCACTTGAAATACTTTGTCTGCACAAAATGCAACAATGATTGGACCAGCCAAATCACCAGCAGCACATCCTGAAAAAATAAAACAAAAAACATGGTTGACACAATTCAAGCACAAAGATTGAAGCAATTAACAACAAGGCTTAAATATGATTTTTATCCCGCAATTTTTTTTTTTTTTGCTTTTAGTCTATATGTTTTTTTTTTAATCCTTGTAAATATATTGCTTTTATGTTTTGATCTTTGTTGTTTTGTTTTAGCCCCTGCAAAATGTGTTACATTAGAATTGGTCCTGTAATATTTATTTTAGTCCTTAGTTCTTATATAATTGATATTGTAAGAACTAAAATAAAATATTATACATATTACAAAAATCAATTTTAACATAAACAAATATTTCAAGGAATAAAACAACCAAAAGCAGAGACTAAAAGCGAAAAATAGTATAATTGTATGGATAAATAGTACGTTTAAACCTTAACAACAAAATTTTTATTTTTGGCATGTGTTGTTTACAGCAATCTTACCAATCCATTGGCCGAGTGAAGGACGGAAAAGGGTAGCACCGATGCCTGCGCCTATGGAGGCAAAAATTAAAGATGAACTACACCTTATTGAAGTAAGGGTGATCTTCTGTCCAAGAAGTCGAGCTTGCTCGGTTGTATCTACGTCGCTATCCTCGTCCTTGGACTTGAACATGGACGAAAAGAATCGATACAATTCAATGCCTACTTGGACAAACCATGATGCTGCAACTCCTAGCATGTGTCCTGTACATAATGAAACACAATATAGTTAATGCCAAATGCTAAGGTAATCTCAAAATGTAAAGATGATTGATGGCAATCTTTGACCTCTGAATGTTGTTCTGCTCACGCTGGTGAAGTAAACGAACGTAGGCATTTTCCTTGCAGCCTTCCGAGTAGCTGATCTTGGAACATCTGTTCAAAAAAATTGCAAACAATGAGTGCATGTAAAATCTCTTAATAGCCCGCAAAAGTAAATATGAACTGCTTTAGGTGTATGTAGGACTACTTTTACAAAAAAAACTGAACTATACATTTTTGAACCGAACTAATTCTGTGAAGTGTGAACCAAATTGTACCAAATAGCTATTACTAATTGATATTAGGACTGTGGAAGAAAACCAAAATCCGAACCAAACCGAATATTAAGACTACTTTAAAAAGTCAAAAAACTAACTGCTAAACCAAACTGGACAGCACCGAGAAAATCAATTATGACTGATAGTTCACGAACCAAACTGACCTGGTTGAATTCGTGAACTGTTCATCACAATTTTGTTTTTTCGGTGTTGTTCGGATCGGGTTAGCGGCACAGTTCAGTTTTTAGATTTTTAACAATGCTAAGAGTATCCATTATGCAAGGGCATATAATCTCCAAAATATAGATAAAATCGTTAACAGATTTCAGAGAACATACCTTTAAGAATTTTGCACGCCATTCGCTGCGAAACATAATGGACAGCAATTCTTTCTAAAATCCTTCTAGTGGTCACAACACTTGTCTGTCATAACATCCAACCCACGTTTAACTCACCAAGTTTTAAACACAACTAGAAACATATATGAATAGAATGAATGAGCCAAGTGAAGCCTTACTAAAAGTTAACACAAGAATAAGAAGAAAAAAATCTCACCTCGCGTATGATTTGCTTGACAGACTTTTTGAAGGGAACAACCAGGTCAACTTTGTTTTCGTGATTCTCCTCGAGAAAATCATCGTCGTCTTCCATTTCCGCACGGGGCTCCAAAAGAGGCAAATAGAACATCAGGAATGACCTTATTGAAGTCATTGCAAGTGACCTCAATTCGAAAGCAGAGAATAGAGGTTTCAGTTGGACATTGTACTGTTTCGTACTAAATTTTTTAGGATCATAATTGAAAATCCTCTCAGCAGAACTTTGTATATTAGAAATATAATCATCGGATAATACTGCGCCAGCATCACTATATGCAACTGGTGACCTGAAATTAAAGAGGCGAAACTGCTAAATGTATACATACCAAAAACAAAAGTAGGGCGTATATGACCGAAACACAATGATTTATTTTGGACTGAGTAAAATAAATTTACGACTTAATTGATATGCACGAATAGTGTAAAAAGGATTTAGTTGATATGCAACAACTTTATAACCTTATCTTTTACTCATATGACGTTTCAGAAATACATAATTTAAATTAACCCTCTTGAAGATTTAAAAACTCTAGAGAAGTTAAAATTTTAGTAATATTGGTGACGTGAATGTCATGTGCCATAATTTAGATCATTCTCTTCACCAAAAGTTCTCCAACAAAATAACCAAAATCTCTGTTTTCTCCTATATACACAGAATCATGGTCTATTCAATTTTTGTTTTTCCTTGCAAATCATTCACATATTACACAATCTTGTCCCATTAATATTGTTTATCCTATTTGAAAATAAATCTCAATGCAACTTGGTAAGATTCATGTTTTAAGAGGACAGCGATCATTCATTAGGTCTGCAAACCATGTAAAGGGTGAAATTCCATGTTATTGAATTTTGAACATACTAAAGTAAGAAAACGAGAACCTTCAAAAGTATCGGTTGTTAACTATATAGCACTGACACTTCAGATTGAAGAGGTATTAGGTGTTTGACACATGTAGATACATTCAATCACTTCTATTTTTTTCTCTTAAATTATTATTAGTATCGTGTTTGATGTCTGTATTTGTAGATGTACATGTATCGGTATCAATACTTCATACATTGTTAAGTAATAATAATATATTGAATTATACCAACCAAGCAAAACCCTACAACTCCCATGATCATAAGTCCTACTTCAATTCAATCCCTGATCACTTTTTCCTAGCAAACAATCATATAACATAAAGCACTAGAAATAAACAACCCTAACAACATTATAACAATCCCAATCCAATCACACATTCAAGAACTAAACCTAATCAAACCACACACACCCTAACAACATTCACATATCCCACTAGCAACCTACAAAAATAAACAACTCATTATAAAAAAAAAATACCTCAATTCTGAACGAGTAGCAACCCAATTCCCCCAAATCATCAAACATTAAATCAACTAAACTAGAAAACGTAATTTTTGTCACCCTTTAAAAAAACACAAACCCTTCACCAAAACATTATCAAAATCCAATCTTTCACGTGCAAAGAAAGGGAGTAAAACATATATGTTCACACCCATCTCCCCCAATTCATCAAACACAATCAAATAAATAAAAACGTAATTTTTAGACACCCATTAAAATAAAAACCAAAACGCATCACCAAAACATTATCAAAATTAAATTATTAATATGCAAATAAAAAGGGTAAATAAAAACATACCCAAAAAAAGCCCTTGAAGCAAAAGTGGTCCCTGCAGCAAAAGAAGCAACTGCAGCAGCTGCAGAAGAAGCAGAAAAAGATGAGGAAGAATGAAAAGCATGTGATGCAGAATTATGGTTTTTCCTCCATAGATCTGCAAGTATTGCTATTCCCGCCATTGTTCTTCTTCAACGTAGTAACTTTCAAAGCAAAAAAGAGTCACAAAATCACAACACAAAACAAGTTTCTTTTTTATGTGATTGAAACAAAACAAGGTTTAATTCTCGTATTGTATGATTGTATCGTATTAATGTAATTTTGCTTTAGCTTCCAATGAGGTAAAGATTAATCAAGTGTTGTTTACGCTTCTATAGAACTAAGTCGAGTAGGGTTAATAATTTTATACTTTTAGTGTCCTATATTTATTTATTTATGAAATTATTCATTTTATTTAAAAATAAACAGTTTTTTTTTTAACTACAAATTGCTCTTTAAGGTTACAATAGTAAGGGGATGTTTAACTACAAATTGATCTTTAACGTGATATATAGTAAAATGATATAGAATGATTATACTCGTAACATTTGAATATAACAACATAAAATCTTATCTTTCAATTTTATATTTTTTTATATTTTTAATTTAATTATTGACATATGAATAATTAATACATCTAGATGGTTTTATATCATATAATTATATGTCATCTCGTTAAAAATATGTCAAATATTTTTTTTTTTTGAAATATTTAATGTAATCATATGGTCGTGATATTTTATCAAAAAATAAATACTCCATTTAATAATATCAAGTTAAACTTGAAAAAAATTCTACTATAATGAGTTTTAATTGCATATTATTTCTCTTTACTCTTGTTTATGGTTGAATTTAGAGTTTTAAAGTGAGAAATCAAATGCTATGGACTCTATTTTAACACGTACAAGTACTCATAATCATAAACTTTGTTCTTATAACTATCAATATACTCACATATACAAACTCAGAGATCTCGAATTAAAACTCAAATCTCCACAAAAAAATTCAACTTTAGCGTTAACAATTGAATTAGACCCTTAGAAACATTTAAACATCTTTTTGAAAGTATCTAGGAATAGAACTAAAAGACTTAAAGTTGGAACAGACACCCCCTGGGAATACATGCTTTCCAAAACAACAGGAGAGAGCAATAGAAATGTGCCTATAAAAATATTGATCCATGCTAGCACTCCTTATTTTCATTGAATTTGTTTTTTATTAAACTTATTTTAATTGAATTATAAAGCTTGAAAGTATTTCAAAATATATTCAATATTAAAAATTAGTTATAGTCGTAGTTATCATAATAAAACTTCACCTGTAGTAAAATTTAATTTAAGTTGCCAAGGTTGAGCATCATCATTTTTTTGCCAAGCCATATGAACTTCATGCATCTCTCTCGCTTCACCCAATGATGGATTGCTTTAATAAATTAAAAATAAAAAAATTCAACACTATTTCATGCATATTACAGACACAAGCAACACTGATATGTTGTCAATCAAAATAATAAGGTCACATTTGTTGGATGTTTTCTTTAACAAAAATTATGTTGTCATTGGTGAATGCAACATTTCAAAGTAGCTTAAATAATTTCTAGTCTGTATGTGTAGAACAATTAACCTGCTGCTGGTTATAAACTAAAATTTTACCAAAATATCATAAACCCATTACAACATATTCGTTACTAGGTTCTTCTTCACCTATGTCATTTTCCATGAATATACATTTTCCATGAATTTCACTACCCGGTCCTATCTTTGCACGTGTCCAAAAAGCAATGCCCTTTAAACTAGGGAAACTGGACCAAAATAACCTGTAACATTCTGTAAAAGCAGGGATAGCCAAAATTCTAATCCACACTTTGATATATAGAGTCATCATGACCTATCATTCCTTCTTCATCAGGAATCATCCCTTCCTCCATTTCTCCATTGTAAGCATGAGAACTGCCATTTCTTCCATCACCTGAAGATCCTCCCCACCCTTTCTGAGGACTATTGTTAGACCTACCGCCGCCGGGGGAGGACAGCAATCTTCTTTTCTCCTTGTAAGGACTAGGACTGCGGCTTCGCTCCCGGTTAAAGCTCTTGTTGCGATCACTACCCCCTGTACTTCGTTCCATCATTGCTTTGTGAAAGCTGACCTGGGTGTTTTGTGATGGTGCAGCTTTGACAGGACTGTGACTACGGCTGCGTTCACGATTGACGGTTTTGAAGCGATCACTCCAGCTAGATCCCCTGTCGGGGCTTCGATCTCGTTCGTTCCTATGCCACAGGACAATACATAAGTGTGACTATAAAAACATGCAGAAGAAACCTTTTCCAAAAATTCAAATCCTTGGGCATGTTAAAACTTGGCAAATATTCAGTGAACAAAAAGGAAAATATAACTAACAAATATTTATTAAACTAACCTCTGTGAGTCATAGTCAAAGCCACGGCCTCCGCCTCTGCCAGAAGCAGCAGTCCCAAATCCACCTCTTCCACCATATCCTGCATCATTACCCCTTCCACCATACCCACCAGAGTCATAACTCCTCGCACCGAATCCAGAGTCACCACGACCACCAGAACCATATCGTCTGGATCTGCCAAACCCACCACCCCTGGATGACATCTCACGAAGTTCTGGAGGGACACGCTGGTTTGCACCCTCCAAGAGTTTGATAAGATCTGAAGCATGTTTAGCATCCTGGTCTCCAAAGAAGGTGTAAGCTATACCAGTGGCTCCAGCCCTCCCAGTTCTTCCAATCCTATGAACATAATCCTCCACTCCTGTAGGGAAGTCGTAGTTGACAACCACTCTGCAAAAATTGATGGTCATTTCCAAACGCAATGGTCTCAATTCCAAGATAAAGATTCCAGCCATTTAAAATAATCAAGAGAAAACATTTGCCTTCAATGTGTACAGTTTACAAACTCCCTTGTTAACAGATTGACATCAAAAGAATAAAAAAGACAAGATATAATAGAAGATAAATGGTTAGCAACCTAATGTCTTTGATGTCCAGTCCTCGAGCTGCAACATCTGTGGCTACAAGCACAGGAGTCTTCCCAGATCGAAACTGATTCAACACGTGATCCCTTTCACCCTGGGATTTATCCCCATGAATAGCAGCAGCTCCAAACTGGCGTGAAAGATTACGGGCAAGTTGATCACACATTTTCTTGGTAGAACAAAAAATAATTATCTTTGATCCTTGATCCTGTGACCGCAAAATATTTTCCACCCGTCGCTGTTTCTCCATATGTGGCAAAACTTCAATATGCTGTTATAGTAACATTAAAGCACAAATTAAACACACTGTTAATAAAATCCCCCAACACCAGTACACTAAGGAAAAAATGGCATCGAAGAAAGTAGAGGGCTGTCAACAATACAAATTAAAGTGGCGTTGCACCCAAATATAACAGTAGTAAATATCAGACCTGAGTAATGGACTTGTTAGCAACAAGCTCGTCTACATTGCCGATGTTCACCTGGACAGGATTGACCAGCAGATCAGCTGCAATTTTCTTAACCTCCTTAGGCCATGTTGCAGTAAACATGAGAGTTTGCCTGCGAGCAGGCACCTCATTCACGATCTTCCTAATTTGAGGTTCAAAACCCATGTCCAGCATTCTGTCTGCCTCATCTAGCACAAGGTAAGAGACCTGATGAAGAGTGATTCTTCTCATCTCAAGAATATCATTCAAGCGACCAGGAGTGGCTACCACAATATCTACTCCACGGTCAAGATCTCTCAATTGAGGACCCTTTGGTGCTCCTCCATACAGACACTGGTAAAAAGATAATAACACATAAGTAATTAATAGCAAGCTCAGTGAAGGAAACTAAGCTGCAGACAGTTTTCCTATAGCTCAGTTTGACTCAAGGAATCAACTGCAACATGGAATCCAATAAGAAATGTTACTTACAACAATATTTGCGTTAAAATATCAAATTTGTGAGTGCAACAATAATTTTCCATGATGTCCATACTGGTGCAGAAAAGCAATACAAAATCAAGATGAAAAAAGAGAACAATACTTACTGTGCAGGAAATTCTTGATGTTTTACTAAACTTCACAGCTTCATCTTGAATCTGAGTTGCCAATTCCCTTGTTGGTGAAAGTACCAATACAGTGGGGCCCATTTTGGGGTTATTATTAGTGCGCTTGAGGTGAATAAATGCTGGAAGTAAATACCCCAAGGTTTTCCCTGAACCTGTTTTAGCAATGGCAACTATATCTTTACTTTGAAGAGCAATGGGCCAGGATTGTGCCTGAATTGGAGTTGGGGCCGAGAACCCAGCATTTTGTACCTAAAAAAAGGAAAATCCAGGAGATTGGTTTTCTTTGGGACTTATAGATGAGAGGTTTAATGCCGGAAGAAAAGAAGCATCAACCCCCATATGCAAGCCACCAATGCTTTCTGATGCAAGCAAGC
Organism: Cicer arietinum; assembly: GCF_000331145.2. Classification (NCBI taxonomy): domain Eukaryota; kingdom Viridiplantae; phylum Streptophyta; class Magnoliopsida; order Fabales; family Fabaceae; genus Cicer; species Cicer arietinum. The sequence continues at coordinate 542,958 of NC_021161.2, forward strand.
ACATGAGGAGGCCTCTTCTTCCGTACGGACCAAGTGGCAGACTGAATCATGACCAACAGCAGTCCCAGCCACGAACTTGGATGATTCGGAAAGCCCTTCCAAAAACTTGGTCCACCATAAAAGGGCGCTCCAAAGTCCAAACTAAATGCTAGCCCCACGAAAGAGGGCACCACACCGTACGACATTAGCTCCACCCCAGGAGCAAACATCGCACCTACGACCAAAAAGTTAAAATGGCAAAATATTATCATGAGTCTGAAACTTAGAGATTAGAGCTTCAGGAATCATAGTTTTGCACAAGAAACATTTAGATCAAATACCTACAGAAACTTGTGTATCCTCCTAACTGCCACTACTATAGATAAATGAGAAAGAAGAAAAGAGAATAGAAGGTGATACCTCTTTAAGAATCTCAGACGGAAAGCCAGAAGACCCAAATGATGTAACAGGTGGAGGCACATTATTTCCCTAGAAAAAACCGAAGAATAAAAACTCAGCCAAGTCATGTGATTGGAGCATAACCCAAATGCAGTAATAGTACTTTGATGGACACATTCTTCAATATCTTCTTAAAATACGTAATGAAATAATTACAGTGTTATTTAAGTCCATACTAACATGTATATATATATATATGTATTACGTATATGTGTATGTACTCACAGTAACAGTGATCTCATGACGACGTCTATAAGCCTCTGGAGATAATGCAGGTCCTGTATCTGATGCCACATGACCTCTGATAGAACCAACATTTCCAGCAACATGTGACCCATTTGCATCATTATGAGAACTAAAACTGTCAGCTTTGGAGCTCTAATATAAAATGAAAACAAATAAAATAAGTCCCTCGAACAAATTAGAATTGAGAGAAACACACAGCTAGTTTCTAAATATGAACAAAATAAGAATGAGAGAAATGTAATGTGATATTTAAACAGAATGTAAATATGGTTAAAGTACAGCTGATTTTTAAACACTACAAGTTTTCTTCTAGCATAATATTGTGTTCATAATCCATTCCCGAGGTAAATATAATGTCCCAAACTTCTCTAGCATTCATTTGAGGAAAAATAAAGATTTAAATTGGTCGATACATTATGACCCTAATGTTTTTAGTTCAATAGATTAGAATCAAAATTCATATCATGCTGTCATTGATTCGGTTAACATAATTAGTTGAATGAAATTTACAAAAAACAGTTAGTACTTAGTAGGGCATTTCAGTGTCCCATATCCAAAAATTATTCAGGAGTTTTACGCTATGTCCTGAATCATATAACAATATATTAATAAAGTTTAATAAAATATAACACAATAGTCGACCACAAACCTGATTGTTCCGGGATCCACCCTCATTTGACCCACCATTTCCATTCCTCTCATACCTATCACTGAAATCAGGACTGCGAGCACGCCCTTGAGACGATTGCTGAACCTGGACAGAAGACTTAGGTGGGGCAGCAGTGCTTGAAGGCCTCTCGTACTGAGTAACATTAGTCTCAGGATTCCAAAAGTAAAGATACCCAGTCTTTCCATCCACAAGACCCTTCCATGGTTTAGGAAGTGTCGGATCAGCTGGCGCATACCGTGGACCCACTGAAGCAGTTGCTGTAGCAGCCATGGCAAGAGAAACTAACACAATCCTAACACCACCACAAAATAACATTATAACAAATCATCAATAACCTAGCTCAAAAATCAGTGATAAACTAAAAAAAATTAAAATCTGCTAATTAAGTGTCCATTTGTTACAGCTTTTTTTAAAAGAGTAATCACTTCAATTAAAAACAAATAGTCACTTTTATTAAAAACAAATATGTTCGTTACAACTTACGAAAAAACTCAGAACCAGAAAATAATCTAAATTTTGCTTAAAATGAGAAGCTGTTGTGAATTTTGAGTAGCTTCTCATATACATTATTTTTTATAACTGATTTTTTTTTAAAAACTTTTGTTTACCACATGTACAAACAACTTCTGCTTTTTTGGCCGTTAGTAATGATTCAAAATTCACATTTCGCCATTAACAAACACTAGCATACCAATACTACAAGAGCTAATATATTCCACTACCAAATTACCTACGTTTAGCAAAACCTAATCCTCAAATTAACACATTTAATTTCATCAGTTCATAATAACAACTTAAAATCCAATATCACTCAAATCAAACACTACTCTAAATACCTAAAAAAAACTAGAAAATCTAAGCAAACAACGAGTTCAAACGTATACAAATTACGTCAACAAAAACAGCCTATTTTTCCAAACGCAACAAAAATTGCATTCAGAAAACCTAAATCTATAGTAGAAGTAATAATCATCATTCATCACATGCAACACAAACCTAATTCCAAAATCAAACCCCTAGATTCAATCAAACAATACAAAACCCTAATAATAATGAACATTCATTAAAACCAAGCAATGCACGAAATTAACATTGAAAAAGCTAAATAAACACATGAACCAATGAACGAAAAAATAAAAAATAAAAAAATTGGATCGAATCTGGTTGTACCGATTGAAGAGCGAGAAGTGGAAAGTGATTACGCGGTTTTTCTTTTTGTTGAGTTTGTTTTTCTCTCTCTAGAAGGTTTGTGTTTCTCTCTCTAGAACGGGTGGGTGAGAGAAAGAGAGAGGAGCAACAAAGAGAAGCTATAAACGAATTCTGTTTATTTATTATTTATAGGAATCAGAAAATTCAGATATTATGGGAAAGTTAATGGGTTTGAGTTAGGTGTGTTTGTAACCGTGGTTAGATTTTGCAACTTTGAATCTGGACCGTGGTTAATTGTAAAGGCCCAATTGTTTTTTTGTCAAAAAGAGTATACCTCCACAATTTTGTTCTTCATACCCCTTCAACAAAGTGAAAAGTTAAAATTATCCTTTGTTTGGTTTTAAATAATTTTTGAGTTCTCATTTCAAATTCTATAATTTTTTTTGAAATTCTTAGTAAGTATTGTGAGTTTTCTAGAATAAAAAGTATGTTTGTATTGGGTGATATTTTAATATAGATTGTAGTATTTAAATTATACTGTAAATCATAATTTAATCATAATAAAAATATTGTAGCCGCTGTTTATAGTCAAAGATGTAGATATAATTAGTTTAATTTTGTGATCAAATATCATGTATTTTTTATTTTACGTTTTTAAGTTGTTAGTTTTAAAATCAAAGTTACTTCTAACAGTAATAAATAAGTGAGTTTGGGTGTGAGGGACTAGATTAGCCATATATTGGAGGTTTATCCAATATGTGGTTAGTTTGGAGAATTTAGTACTCATTATGGTTTTATCAAATATCATATATTGTTATGGATAAAATTCAAAGGTAAATTGTTATGGGTAAAATTCAAAGATAAATTGTTATGGGTAAAATTCAAAGATAACTGTTATTAAAGATCATACATGTGACGTGTCTCTCTTATTCTAATTTTTTTTTATATCAAAAACTCAAAGGTGAACCATATTATTATAGATTAAGTAGTAGGATAAAAATTCAAATGATTGTGAATGATGCAAACATAGAAGATAATTGATATTGACAAAGGGTTATCTTGAATATATAATATTGAATTTCAATCGTTATAGTTGAGGTCTAACTATTTTGTGTATAAATAGTTTTTAAATAAATATTTAATAGTAAATGAATTTAAATTATTAAATGATATCATCTAGAACCAACGTAAAAGTTGTCAAATGACTTTGATAATTTTTTATTAAATATTGTTATTAGTACATTATTTAAATCCTCAAAATCTAATTCATGAACTTTCTTCTCAAACTTTTTTATTATCCCAAGTCAACACTTAAGCTACATCATAGAGATTAATTAATGACTTCCACAATTAGTGAAAAATTTAACACTCGGATAATCTTTACCTTTGCAAGTTTGAAAAAGTTCAAATATTTTTATTTGCTATTAGAATTTGGTGAGAGCGATGTTCTTTTTTTAAATTAGTGGTGATAGTTTTTTAATCATTGTGGTGGTATAAATGATAAAACTTTATATCACTTTCTCTATGCGACAATAAGTGATTTATTTGTAAAAAATTAACTTGTAATAAATTATCATTTCAATTTTAACACAATACTAACTACCTTTTTTTTCTTCTAATTGTACTCTTTTAAAATTATTTACAACCCTACAAACTACTATTAACTTCAATTTTGCTCTGTTTTGCCTTTCATCTTTTGGCGATGAATTTTCTGTCCTCTAAGAAATCTACGATCACATCTCTTGATCTCTGTTGGTATTTGACTTTCACCTGTCTATCTCCATTTGATCCATTGAGCCAATTTTCATATTTCATTATATAAAAAATTCAAAACAAAAAAATGAAATCGAATTATATTGTTCTTAAACCCCTTCTTACAATCATCAACCGAATTTAAACGAATTGCAAATACGCCAAATGTTTCCCAAATTTACCAAGGACACAGAAGAAACATTAAACTATAATTAATCTTCTTAGCCTAACAAAATTTTGACAAATTCCATTTTGACAAAGTTCATTCCTAGTCCTTGAAAATCATTTCTCTCATATATGCTTAGACAAGATTTATAACCCTATTACTCAACAAGATTAATCCAATTCGACAAAACAACCAATCAAGTCTTATCTCCTAAGATAAAGTACATTACATTGAACAAACAACACCACCTTTATGAGAGACATGTGATTCGAAAAATAAAATAAAAAAACTTAGCATCAAATCACTTATAACCAAAATAAATTCAATTGAAATCAATATTCATCCGTGCGTAATCAGTGCATAATCAAACATCTGAACCCCCTGTGATCTATACTTTTTCTACTCTATCATCCAATTTTAGGATGCAACAGAAAAAAATTGATCCTTCTTAATCAGAACCCATTAACAGGCTGAAGAACGATTGCTATTAACTATAAGTATAACTATAGTCATATGATTATTATCTAAAAGGAAGAATTACACAAAATACATGTCATCATGAAGATCAGCTGGTTGCTCCATCTATCATTTTTAGATGTACTAGCCCACAAACACAAAGTACTAACTGATAAGTAAAATGAAATCAGAAATGTTGAGATCAAAAATTTATTTGATACCGTTGCCATTCCTTCTCTGACAACAAAAATGGGATGAGAAGCATCTGTCTAATGTTGAAGTTTTATGAGACGATCCTAAATATTATGACTAAATAAGTACAAAGCCTGAAAAAGGAAGTTTTTATACAGAAGTTCATCTATAATTTGGTGACATATTTTTAACCAAATCTAAAATCCGAAAGTAATCAAAAAAGAGGGATGAATGTTCGCCCTCGAGTCCATTCCGACTGACCCTGTTGCTTCCAGCAAGGTTATTACATGGACTTCCACCAACAATGAGATCAAAACCCCCAAATGCACTCATCAGCTGCTCCAAACGAACAGCATCTAGTTGCTGCACATCATCCAAATCAACTAAATTACCTCTTTGATTAGTTTGTTCCCACCAACTTCGGACAATGTTCCTGTTCACCTCTGATTTTTCGACCGACACTACATTCTTTAGAGGGACACCGAGACGATGAAGAGCTACCTCTGCACCACCAATTCCAGAAAAGAGAGATAGAAGATTGATCCCATTAGGATACATTTCCTTCAGAACAGATAGGTGGTATGCCACTGTGTCAACCTGAAATAAACTGAACATATAAGGAAAGAGAATTGTACACTGAAACTTAAATACATAGTTGCCAAAGTTCATTTTATAGAGCAAATCACTGTAATTTTCCGTCAGAATGTATGGGAAAGTTTCAGAGGAAAAACAGAAAATAAATACTAACACAACATATATTTTTTGGCACGTTGACAAAAACAATTCTGAATACAGTAAATATAAAACACCCAAAGCCTTTTCTCACTAATTAAGTTGCCAGGGGAATCAAATGCCACTGTTGTGTTGTATCTAAAAGCAAATTTTTGTAGAGGCTCATTTCATTTCATCAAAACCTATTTTAATGTTTCACTCCATTTCTTGGTCTTACTTAATTCCTATACCTTATATTCTGAATATGAATTAAAGTTACTTAAAACATTCTTAGACAGTTCCACCAAATAGTATATTTCTATATGACAGTAAAGATATCCTGTCCACGCGGATATTTATGGAGGCTTTGTTATTATGGCGAGAGAGAGAAAGTAAATGCAACTAGGCCCTAATAACAATTGATAAAAACTGATTTAGATTATGAATAGAAAGAATATATTGTTATTGATGAACAGAAAATACACACAAATTCCCTAGATATCCGAGGGATCCAAGACACTCACAGTTCTAATTCTCGCCACCCTCTCCATCTCAACCCTCCTTATTTACATGAACCTTCCGTATTTATTTCTACTAACAAACCCAACCTAACCAACTAAACCTCTTAACTAACAGACATATGAGAGAGAGAGAGAGAGAGTATTTTCATACCTGGAACGAATTGCCAAGTGATTTGAATCTATCAGTCCTACTTATCCCACCACCCCTTGTGTGGTTCCTTGGGAAGCCCAACAATGTTTCAACTTCATCTGGCTCTAGGGGGGCAACCTTGTTCTTTCCCACCCAAACAAGGTTCCACTTCCGGCATTGATCAAGCACATACTTTTTTACACTTTCTGGTGGATCTTCAAATTCTTCACAGCTTTCCACCGCTTTCCTTATTCTTTCTGTCAGCTTTGCACTTCCAGTGACCGTTTGCAAACAGTTAAGTTTGGTCCTTGGATCCCATGAGGGCCACCACTTCTTCAACAGTGGAAATGCATCATGTATTGTGCGTGGTGGAAGAGGTAGGAGAGGATATCTATTCTCAATGGGGAGATTGTGAATATATCCCCTTTTCCTGGCTGCAGCACAGAAATATTTGGAATCCACATACTCAGGCTCCACATCGTACAGGAATCTAGAAATGGTCTGCCAAACACCTTTTGGTGCAAGCGCCACATTCTCGTAATAGAAGTAAGGAGGCCCAATAGCATCTTCAGGAATTCGTCTATGAGTTATTATGGAATTTGGGTCGGTGGGAACCCCAAACCCAGTCATCGGATTAGGCAGATGAAGTGCCTGTGTCTCATCATCCTCCTCACACAGTGTTCTCTTCTCAAATATCTTTGGCTTTTTCTTGCCCAATACTTCATAATCATACAAACTTCTTTTTTTTAGTTTGGCATGCCCATTGTATTGTGGCTGTAAAAAATTAAGTTCAAAATGATTGTAAGGAAAAAAAATTAAAGAAAAATACAACACATAAATTTGTATTTTATATACTACCTTTTCTTCAGGAGGCAGAAGGGCATCTTCTGCTTTTGCCATTTGAGCAACACCAATAAAATCAACTAAGTCCTCAAGTGAGGCGTTTGGACCTGCAGTATTTTACTAGAACAATGAGGCCAAGAAAATGAAGAATAAAAGTTCATCGAACAGACCTTACATAAACTTATGCACACAGACAAAAGGTCCTTATATGAGGTTAGGTAACATTAGTTCATAGCCAAGTTAATTTAGTTAAGGTATTATTTGGGCAGAATAGTAAATTCAGATCCACTTCTCTATCATGCACAACACAAACTTAACCAATATTCTGACACAGTAGCCTGCTTCAAAGATGGTTATATAACACTTGATCAACTAAGTATAAAAAAAACTATGACGCTGACATGTCGTCAAAATGAGGCAGTGTCATTGATCTACAAGTCTGTTATGCACAGCACAAACTTGACCAATATTCTGAAACAGTAGCTTTCTTAAAAAATGATCATATATCACTTGGTCTACTAAGTACAAAAATAACTATGATGCTGACATGTCGAAATGAGGCAGTTTCACTGAGCCTAACACTTGGTCCTGCGTGAAGGTTCATACTACAGAGCTTCTGAAGAAGAAAAACAACACTGAGGTGCAGAAGCGGATTTCAATATATACTAATAAAAAAAACACTTGAGCTGCAGAAGCTGATTTCAATATATACTAAAGCAGAAAGGTGTAGTATTTTTGCAAAATAAAAAGCTAAAAAGCCTTGAACAAATATAAGAATGATAAATAATATGAAGCACACCTAATCTTTCTACGGCCATTACAGCTTCCTCCTCCTTGTACCCCATTTTAACCAGGGTATGTAATGGATCACCATTCCTAGAAACAGATTTTGGCATTTCCTGCAAAGAAAAAACAGTAATCCAGCCATAACTTAAATACATAGCCTGCAACTAAATTGTTCCTAGCACAAAGAATTCCAGGCCTCCTGTAAATGCATTTAAAAGCAAGTGGAAACACGACAATGATATTTTCATTTTTTTTTGAAGTAGGCTAAAGAGAAAATTTATAATGCTTAGAATATGACCAAGGATGAAACACAAATCATACTACTTTATCTCATGTTTAAAAATAAGTATCAAGCCCATTACTGCATGCCCTATAGCAGACTAGAAACAATCCGAGTAGATTACACTAAATACACAAAATAGCATGATGATAAGATGAATCAAATAGCACAGTCTGAAAAACAAAATATCAAAGCACAATGAGCAGTGATTACTTCATCAGAAAAAGAATCATCGGATGATAAATCATCCCACGAGCTCCCTGCATTCTCTGAAGAACAGGGATCTGGTTCAACTTGCTGTTGTTGCTGAGGAGAACTTTCTAGAGCCTGGAAATGTGAAGAAAAAAAATTATAAAGACAACTGTAACATTAGCAATCAAAATTGAAAAACATGCACGTAGTGCAGCAAAAATGTCAGAAAGAAGTCTAAAAAAAGATTAAAAGAATAAAAATAGTGAAATGGGGGAAGAAGAGAGCTGTTAAAAAAATGTCGAACAAATATGCATGTAATGTGTACATTAGCACATGTGGACATGTAAGATTGGTTATCTGCTTGTTTTGACTTTCCATGAACCTACAACTTTTGTGACGGCAATCATGCAGATAAGTTTTAAAAAAATTAAAGCAAGCACAGACCTATAATTGAGATTGGTAAAATATTATTTCCACTGTATCAAGGCCCAATGGTATGAACTCTTAAGGCCATATAAACATCCCCAATGCCCAATCCCACGACAGCAAACATAAGTTATAATAAGAATTCACTTCAATTCTTTATAACTAGAGCTTTAATGTAACTTTTTTTCTTCAAGTGGATGTTATTGCTTAAAAAATATTCAATGAAAATATCAAATATTGCAATAAAAGAAATTGGTATCCTCTTCATGAGAGGAAAAATCGTAACAATTAAAGGAAATATGTTAGATACATAACGTTTAAAAAAACAAATTTATTCTAAGTCGTGGTGCAACAATCGAAGTTGCTGTTGTGTGACAGGCCAAGGGTTCAAGTCGTGGAATAAGCCTCTTGCAAATGTAAGGTAAGGAAGTCTACAAACAGACCCACACTAGGGTTCACAAGCTTTAACCCCACAAATTGAGAGGTTTTTCCCAAGATTTGAACCTGTGACCTAGGCAGCAACCTTTCATTGCGCCAAGGCTCGCCCTCAAAGTGGAGATACTACATATTGGGTATAATTTGATTATAGTTCAGTGGGTCAAAGTCAGAATGCTGACAGTCAAGGCTTAAGAAAATATCGACTTACTGAGTAAGTGAGAAGCTCTTCAAGTAGTTTATCTTCGTTTTCCTCACCTGTATATTCAACAGAGCAGTATTAGTTGTGAACTTTATGAATCAAAATCTACACTTAGATAGAGTAAAGCAGCGCTTTTACCATATTCCTGAATTACTTTGGAAACCATTTCTCCAGGAAATCCCATACTAATAAAGTGGTCAAATACCTTGGTATTAGATGGACCTGCAGATGAGCTTGCCTTAAGGAAGACAGAAATACATGTCAGTATCTAAAAGACTCCATTTCCTGTGAAGAAACATATTTCTATATGCACATTTCTAAATGATGCATGTGTATCGGGTTTAAAATACTTTCAGGTATAGGTATTACGTAATTGGTAAACCATCAAGATGTGGTGACTTTGGGTTTAAAATAATTTAAAGGTATGTTTGGATTGGTGGTATAGACTATAGAGTGGAGTGAAGTGGAATGGAATGAAATAGATATATTTTTTAAAATGGATGTTATCATATTTCATTCCACTCCACAGTCCACCCCGTTTCATCCCAAACCATAAAGACGTAGCGACATTAGTAATGATAGCAAGCCTAGGACTTGAGCAGAAAGATAAAAAGAAAAGAATCCAGCATAATTTGCTTTATAGAATGAAATACAGGAAATGATAGCAGCCAAAAAACACCATCACGCAAGTAGTTGAATATACATCTCATATTAGCATATTCCAAACAGCCATATAATATTTAACCAGACATATTAAGAAAGCTACCAAAAAACGGAAGGAGGGGATGCAAAGTTAATTCAATAGCTATATAAATAAGGAACTTGATTCGGGATGAACCAGCTAGAGTGATACAGGACATGTATAAAACCCAACAAATAAAAATTATAATGCATATATATATATATCATATATTATATATGTAAAATTACTTTATTAAGGTCTCAATTCTAAAAGCTTCTTTTTCTGCAATGACCAGGTAGGTTAGTCAATCCTTTGGTTTAGCACTCTTAGTTGGTTGCCTATCACTTAGGTCAGAAGTATTTGGATTGAGAAAAGACCGGCGTAAATGTATTATCTTTAACTTTCAGGAAATTGGTCTGCTAGTTTCGTAATATTCAACTGCTCATAAAGATAACTTCCAACAATAAAAAAGGTGCATTAAAGCTTACCCCTACAGACCCAGCAATAGTCTCTCCATTGGGTACAGATAAACATGAGGAATGAAAGCCCTCAATCTCAAGCTCATCATCAGTGTTCCAATCAAAATTGTCACTACCCACACCAGAAACATCACCCTGCATTAATCGCTATACAATTATCACAAAGAACTATATAGAATAATTATGAAAAGCAAGAGAGAAAAGACAGTTACAGCCAAATTGCTTGTATCCCAAGACACACTATAGGTATACTTGTAAGTGAGGAGCCAGGAAGCAATAAAATATAAGCATATGTGGAATGTGGATGTGATTTTGAAATTGGCAAGTAAAACATACCATTTTTTATCTCTCAATTTTGCAAAGTACAGACCTTCGGGCTGCTGAAGCACATAAGCAAGAAGATTAGCAGCAGATACAGCTAGCTAAAGTTAGAAAGTTGTAGTCAAACCAATATATTCAGCAGGGCTTCATAGATTTGTTTCAATAAAAAAACAATCTTAAATTCAATTAGGTAACTCTTGAATAGCTTAATTATACAATGATTAAATACTATATTACTATAATTATATTAAGTTTTCGGTTTGATATTTAAGATTACGGAAAATCAAATCAGAACAAGCTTCAAGCTAAACCATTTTAGCAGTCTGGTGATCTAAATTTGATCATACCAGACTCATAACCATAATAAAGCTTGGCTTAAGCTTGAACATCCAAACAATATGCTAGTTTAGTAATTAAAAAGTCATCATAGACACTAAAAACAAAAGAAGAAGGAAAAAAACGTGAACACAATACATAATTAAGATTTTGATATAACTGATTTTGCAAAAATTTTTTTTTTTTTTGAGGAATTGATTATGTTGGGATACATTTGTGTGCAAGTGAGTTGAATAATAAATCTATGTGTAAAAATCATGTTTGGACTTTGGAGGCAAAAATTACAAAAGTACAATCCCTAGCTTTAAGTTAGAATCAATTATGTAGCCAAAAGCAACTCTAATAGAAAACCCCCCAAACATACTAAAATCAAGTTGAAGTCTTCAGAATCATTTCTGGTCTCTCAAACGTAAATCCAAACATGCACTAAAAACAAACACACATAAATAATTAAAACAAAACAAGAGAAGAAAGCTCCAACACTGAAGAAAAAAAAAAAGCAGAACACAACCACAACCAAAAACTCTAAGAAAAAAATTTCCCAGCCCCAATTCTAAAAATAAAACAGAATTAACTCATTTCCCTTTGTCAAACCACAACCAAAAACCCTAAATTAAAACAGAAAAAGTTCATCAGTATCAAACAACCATGAAATTTCGAACAACAAAACAGATACTAACATGCAACAAAACAGAATCTCTACCTCAAGTGAAAATGCAGATGTAAGCACTCTCCAATTGAATCCACAATGCTCTCTCAATTCTGCACCAAAACACAAACAAATTCGCACATATCAACTCAGTAACAATTACACAAAACAAATAATAATAATAATTAAAATTAAATTAAATTACAAAAATGAAGAGAGAAAAAACAGAACCTCTTCGCACGATTTTCACACGATTTTCACGAAGAGAAAGAAGAAGAAGAATGTGAAGTGAGAGAGTGATGAATGAGAAGAACAAGAAGATGAAGAAGAAGAAAGTGTTTTATTCGAACATCGAGTTACCAATTGAATCGGTTGCGAACTCAGTAACGCGACGTGAAAAACTTCACGCACTCGCTTCACCTGAATTCTCAGTGTGTCGTTTTCAGTGGGACCCACGAAGATAGAGAATCACGACCGTACGATTAAAATTCGTTCTTTGTCTTGAATAATTGTTATAAGGGAAGAGATGAAGAAATGAGAGAGAACCGTGTGATAGGCGAGTATGATATCATACTCGCTGAGAGTGGGTATGTAAGAAAAAGAATCTTTTATTTTTTAAATTTTTAATGGAATAAATATAAAATGACATAAAAGTTACTTTGAAAACTGTAGTTTGATATTGATGTGATGTAAAGAAATTAATGTTACCAACGTTGTGATGAGAGAAAAATGTGTTTTTTTATTGAAAAATATGAAATGACATAAATGTCTTTGAAGTATATGTTCTAACATTGACCAAGTTACATAGAAATAAGTTGGGGTAAGGTTTGTGTAGTAAATAATGTAAAATAGTGTTTGTAAAGAAAAGTTGTGGTAAGAGTGAGAATGTATCTTTTTAATTGATTGATTAACGCATTAGTGTTTTTAACTCGATTGATTAATTAATAGTTAATTTTAATTGTAGTTTATATGGTAAAGTAAGGGAGGTCAAATACTTTTAAGAAAAAGTCTATGGTACAAATTTGGAAACTTTAACATAACTATCTTACTAACATTTACCTAAATAATTCAATAAAATCTTGTAATTAATATATACATATATTAAATTCATATAATTATAATAAAATATTAAAGTGAAATATGATATGATAAAAAATAAAATGAAAATTAATTATATATATATATATATATATATATATATATATATATAAAAAAAAAAATAGAGAACTCTCACTCTACACATATATGGCATAAATGTCTTTGAAGTATATGTTCTAACATTGACCAAGTTACATAGAAATAAGTTGGGGTAAGGTTTGTGTAGTAAATAATGTAAAATAGTGTTTGTAAAGAAAAGTTGTGGTAAGAGTGAGAATGTATCTTTTTAATTGATTGATTAACGCATTAGTGTTTTTAACTCGATTGATTAATTAATAGTTAATTTTAATTGTAGTTTATATGGTAAAGTAAGGGAGGTCAAATACTTTTAAGAAAAAGTCTATGGTACAAATTTGGAAACTTTAACATAACTATCTTACTAACATTTACCTAAATAATTCAATAAAATCTTGTAATTAATATATACATATATTAAATTCATATAATTATAATAAAATATTAAAGTGAAATATGATATGATAAAAAATAAAATGAAAATTAATTATATATATATATATATATATATATATATATATATAAACAAAATTCAAGGTAGACCACTTTCACTGCAATCATAAGTGGTCCATTGGTCCATTGTGAATTCATCTTTAAAAATTATTAAAATTTTAATTATAATTGACGATGATTTTTAAAATTATATTTTATTAATTTTTTTATAATTTATCATTTTTTTATTTACATATAAAATGTTGACTTGATTGAAATAGATTTAAAGAATTAAATTTTAAAAAATATAATTATTTTTCTTCAATATTATTAAATTAAATTCAATAAAATTATTTTCTCTCCCGTTAGTTTCCCTTATTTTCATTTGAGATTTATTGTAACATTCATACAAGTGTATCTCAAATTTTTAGTCAAAGTATATGTAATTTTTAATTAAGAAAACTTGTATGTCACCTACAAATAATATTTTTAATTAATGTGTTTTAATAATATAATTGAATTTTATAAGAATATTTAATTATATTTGTAAACTTATAATGTTATAATATTATGTTTTTTTAAAATATCAATATGTAGTAATATAGTGAAATATAATTGAAGTCTTGTAAAATTTATTTACACTCACAAAAAAAATTATAATTATTAAAAAATTGAAAATTATCTAATAAATGACAATATATTATTAAATTTTTGTATAATATTTGAAATTTATATTATACATCATTCCGTCACAAAAATGAATAAAAATTGATATGTATTCAACATAATTTTTAGTCCAATTAAATTTTAATTTTTACTCATCTTTATCAAGAATAAATAGACTAATGAGAGAGAAAGGTCTAATTAGTGAGTATGACATCATGCTCAACTACTAATTCTCATTGTTAGTGGGTTAGCGAGAGAAATAATTTTGTTAATCTTACATTGACACGAGTAAGTAGATATAATTAAATTGTAACAAATTTTACTTGTAATAATTACCAAATTTGAGAATCGATTCCCTTAGTTATAGGTGAAATTTTGAGTTAAAGTGAAAATTTTGTATGTTACTTAAAATAAGTTTAATAAGTATATTTGAAAATAGAAAAATATAAATATTTAATTATATTTTACAATTTTATCACGTCACAATACTATTTTTTACATTTTTTGAAATCGAAAAAACAAGTACTATCAGAATAGTGAAATGGGATCAAATATGTAATTACATTTGGTAATTATATATAAGGAGATGAAATTCACTAGACTAATAATTACATTACAAAATGTTAATCGTTGCATATATTTAAACATGTTTCATAATATTACATGCAATTGCACTATCCTTAACAGCCACTAAGTAAGAAGTAAGAACATAAGGAACTAGTATAATTTTTACAACACGTATCATCACTCGATTATCACATTAACACAAAAAGACACGCATAACATAAGAAAGGTAGACATTGTCATATATTCATATAATTAAATTTCAAAATTTTGAACCACACACCTGCATCTATGAGTTTTTTGAACATAGGATGGTCACATTCATTTCAAAGTATTCGACAATTTTTTAAAAATACTACTATTTTTAGTTTTTTCATAAATAATATTTGAGTTATAATTTGGTCAATAAACATTTATGAAAAAAATTATAAAAATAACTATTATAATTATAAAATAAACTAAAAATTTCAATATAAATTTCAACCAAGTGAATTGTGAATTTTATTTAGAGATATAAAAATCAAATCAAATGATTCTATGATCCCAAAATTTAACTAAAATTAATTAAATTTGCTTATATTTTTTTATGGGTTTGAGTCTAAGTTAAACTAAACCAATAAATCTGACGTTTAGATTTGATATATAATTTCACGTAATTTTAAAATAGATCACATAATGCTCAAATTAAACCATTATATTTTCGTCAACATTATGTCAATATTGGTATCTTAAATAATATGTTGTATTTAAATATATATATATATATATATATATATATATATATATATATATATATATATTGTTTTTGTTTTTGTACTAAAGAAAATTGTATTAATAATATAAAAATTTAGATTTAATTTGTATGCATCGATGATCTAAAGATGTTTTACATTGTCAATTAATCATATATGTCATATTTAATAAAATAGTTTGAATGTTATCATAATTACTTTTAAAGTCACACTGATGAATATTTGCGACAATGTAAAACTTTTTACACTGACAAAATATTTGAAAACAAATAGATTTTAAAAAAGTAATTTTTAATTATTAAAAATGTTAATCAAAATTTGACATACTACATCTATCTAATAAGCGTTATGAATTTGATCATCAATATATTTTTTATAAATTTACAACTTAAAATTCTTATATATAATACAATGTTATACTTTTTTTTATTTATCACTTAAAACTTTAGAAATATGACTACCCTAATGTTTAAATTCAAACTCCATTATACACACATAGAAAACATATTTATGTGCTTCATACCAAAATAACACTAGGTATATTATAAGTGCAGGTTTACCCATCGGTAGTGTATACCCATGATTCTTCGTGTATATAAATATATTGAACGAGTGAATAAGTAAATTTATTTTTGAAATTGTAATCGTCTATCAAATTAATATTTGAGTTTCGTAAACTAGCAAATATACATCTAAAAGTGTAAAATATCAATAAAAATAGTCATTATGCACATTTTTGTTATTATATATTTTGATATAGTGGTGTAGTTGAATACATGATTTATCTACGTTGATTTCACATTAATGTCATATTCTCTATGATAAATTATCGATTAAATTTTATCATCTCAAAGATAAATCTGTGAGTAATTGTAATTGTGCATGAACCAATTACAGACAAATCAATCCATAAAAGTTTTAAATCTCATACGAAAACTAGTTATTAAAGGTTATCACTAAAGGTTTGTGTTGATATATGAAAAATTTCTTTCAGTGTGAGTGAAAATTTAACAGGGTAAACTCACAATCATATACTTAGATGAGTGAATCAATATCTACTATCTCACATATGTAATACAATTCATTTCACTCTCCTATAAATAAAGAGACTTGGAAACACGTGAAATATCTTCAATCTTGTGTGGTCGTGTGGATAACCGAGAAATTCTCATTCTCAACCATATTATAGAGAGAGAAGGGATGTTGATATAATTTTTGTAAAAGCAAAATGAATTGATATTAATAAAGTTTAAATATGTATAAATATCTATAAAATTTTATCATTTTTAATTTTAGAGTTATCCAACAAATAATTTTAGTATGCGATGAAATAAAACGTATTTACATGTCTTTCAACATTAAAATTTCTTACTGATTTTTTGCAAGCATTTTTAGTACATTATAGAAAATTTATTCACAAAAATTTTAAAAAAAATTAACTTTTGATAAATTAAATATAATACTTTTAAATATAAAAAACTCAAGTTAAATGAAACAAAAATATGAAACCAACAATCACAGTTTGAACTCATTTTTTGTAGAGAATAATGTTGTAAATATGTCTATAAAAAATCATTTAAAATTATATGTGGACATTCCAACACAAATTAAAACTATATACATAATAATTTTATAAGAATTAAAAATTGTATTTTTACTTTATAAAAACTAAAATTAAAATAATAAAATTTTATAGATAGTAGAAATATATTTAACCATGTTAATAATTCACTCACTCAAGCACAATGTGTGCGAGAGGTGTGACCAAAATAAAAGTTTAAAATTATCCAAATTTGGATTGTTACAATGTCAATATCATTGTCATTACATAAATTGAATTGTAAAACAATTCCCTGCATAATTTAAAACACAACACCACCCACAAAATTGCTAAAATATGAGTTACTCTAATTGTGTGTTGTGCGAGTGTACATGTTATGATTATTTGTGAAATCATATATTTAATTTGTGAGTGTTATGATTATTTGTAAATAGAAAGTTTTGATAGAACGTACATAATAAACATAACGCACACGAAAATGGTCTTAGATTTAATTGATGGTCTCAATTTTGAATCAAACTCCGAAAATGCAATAAAATTAAAACTTTTTAGGTAACTTTTGTGTGTTATATAATCATCCAATTGATTGAATTAAATAATTAGATTATTATAGAATTACATCATTTTTCATAAAAAATAAGAGGATATAGTTTTTTTTCTTCTCTATACAAACAATATAATATCGTATATATTATTCTTTGGAGGTTGTGATAGTGGACATTAGTAGAAAAAGTTTGTGAAATGAATAAAGAATTTAATGTAGATATTGTGTCTCTGTAAATATAGTTTAGATGATAAAAAATTATAAAAATATTTGATAGGTTAGAATGTTCGTTTAAAACAAAAATATTTAAAACAAAACAATTTTTTTTAAAAATCAAACATGTGATATTTCTATTTTCTACGTGTCTAATGTTGAATTTCACGCAAAACTATTTAAAATAAAACAAAAATCTTTATTTTTTTTATAAATAGAATATTGCTGGTAGCGAACAACGTGTAGACTAAAAATCATTTATACTAATACGTCTTTTTAGATTAGATTAATATGCCATTCAATTCCATATATATAGAAAATGATATGACTTTCTACCAACAAAAGAAAGGGATAGGATTATAGGTATTGTTAACTTTTTAATTTACTTTTTTTATGAGTATAGATACGCTAAATATTGCTAATGCAATACTTACCTGTTGAATGAATTATAAATTAATAGAACTTCATTATTCTAAGGTTAAAATAAATAAATATTGTTAATGTATGTTGGGTCTACGGGTGCCATTGATTTGGCTGGAGCCATTATGTGAAGATTTTCAAGATCAATATATGCATTTTGACTTGCATTAATTTAGCCTTTTGCATTTCATTGTTTCACGTGGAAAATCTATTAGATACATAAGATGAGTTTTCTCCTTCCAAATGATTTTTCTCTGTATGTAAAAATCAAAAAATTTAAATAAATAGTCTGAGTGTTTCTCAAATTTAATTGAGTCGCCATCAAAATTTAGAAATAAGGAAAACTTGGGAAATCTTAAAAAAAAAAAAATATATTAAAAATCAAATTTTAAGTTCGGGAGTCGATTATGTGTAAGAAATATATTAGAGCATCTCCAACGGTAGCTAAAATGAGTTCGTCCGTCAGGGGTAATTACGTACCCTTCAGTTTTTAGTGAGTTCACTGTTGGAGATGTGTCAAGTTGTCATCACCGTTCTCTCACGAAGGAACGGTACTTTGATACGATTATTTTTTTTATTATTATTAATTTATGAATAATAATAAATAAATGATTTATTAGTGGTGGACCATATCTAAAGAACATGTGAGTTGACCATTGGAGTAAAAAATGAATGAGTTATTTCAAGATGATGTGACACGGTGGATCCCACTTAATGAACCTATATTGAGTTCACCGTTGGAAATACTCTTAGCACCCTACAAGTTAAATATTCGATTACGTAAAACTAATTGTGCAATTTTTTTTAAAAAAAATGCCAATATAACCTTTTTATGAAAATAAACTAGAGATAAAAGTCTATTTAAAATATTAAAAAAAAAAATTATGCTTAGCAAGAGTACGATCTTGCTTTTACGTATCTCTTGGTGCGATAGAGAAATCAAATATGTTGAAACAAACTCTCAAATTAAAGTTTTGATGAAAATAAACAAAGGTTAATTAAGAATGTTAATTATGATTATAAAAAGTTATGTTAATTTAACTTGTTCTTTTGGGTGAATTAATTCAAATATAGGAATTAAGCAAAGCAAAGAAAACAGTTAAAAAACTGAAAAGACAAAGAAGCAAGAACATTTTGGACAAAATGGAGAATGATCTCCAGATTCAAGAATGACCGTCACAGCATTTTGACCAATCAATCTCCATTATTTCAACGAAGCTTTTGCCTCTGAATTTTACACTAAATTCATTAGTACATGGCAAGGAACAATTAAGTCAAAAATCAGTCAAAAAAGGTTTTCAAATCACTAAGATAAAAGATCTCGAATCAAGCTAGTTGAAACAGTTTTGAACACTTTCAACCAAACTGTCAAGAATGTTCAATCAATCTTGATTTGTACAAAAGACATCAGGAAGACATCCAGAATAATAAAATAAATCTCCAGATTGATCAATCAATCTCCAGAAAAATCAAACTGCAAAAATAAATCTCCATTATTGTAAAACCTCAAACTATAAGAGTTTAATTATAGTTTGAATAGATTGTAACGAATCTTATCAAGATCGATATGTGATTAATTTACTTTCTGGGTTGAAATTAATAGAGCTTGTAAACGATCAAGGTTGATCTAAGCTAGGTGCAGTAAAACCAAGAAGGTTCTTTGTTTTGAACACTTAGTGAAAAATCTCACAGTTGTGAGGACTAGACGTAGCCCGAGTTGGGTGAACGAGGATATATTCTTCTGTGGTATTCCTTCTCTTATCTCTTTATTTATAAAAGCATAATTGATTAATTGAGATAAAACATAAACTAAATTTCTATTTTTAAGCTAACCAATAACGTTCTTCGTTTTCTGTTTTGTTAACCAAGATCAATCTTGAGTTAAATCTTAAGGTTTTTTCAGGAATTTTTAAATAGGTACATTTACAATTCAAACCCTCCTTACTTGTAAATCAACATTGCTACTTCAAAATCTACGTATGTCTTGGGTAGAAAAACGTGAATGTGTTGATTGTTTTTTTTTTAAAGAAAATTTATTTTGTTGTTGAAAATAAAAAAGTTTGGACGAAAGAAAATGAGTTTGATTGATTTGAATAATTATTTAAAAATACGAGTTTTAAGATTATCAAGTTGCACATGTGTCTTAAAAAAAACTAAATAACTAAAAATATGTCAAATATAGTTAACCCGTTTAAAAACAATTTTATTATTTTGGTCGTAAAAATGAACTTTAAAATCATCAAGTCGTACAACCATTTTAAAATATTTTTTTTGTATAATCATTTAAAAAATAAAATAAAAACGAGTTTTATAATTGTCAAGTTACCACAATTTATGTAACATATTTTGAAGCAATATTTTATTGGTTTTATTTTTTATTGAAAAAAATTAAATAAATAATGATTTAATAAAGGAAAAGTTGAAAGCGTCATTTCAGAACGCAACACTCGTCTTTCATAACTGTAATATACACATTGTTTCAAAACAGACAAACATTATTTCAAAACATAAAGTAAGCATCCTTTCACAACTCAAGTTTCAATAAATCTTAAACAAGCAAACATCATTTCAAAAACTAAAGTTTCAATAAATCAACCTAACCAAATCTCATTTTTAATTTAAATGTAAGTTTCATATCATTCATCCTTTCATTTTAGATGTGAAATAAGAAATCAACAAATAAAAACTTTCATTTTAAATGTAAAATGAGGAGAAATAAACCAAAAGAATGTGTTGTAGTAAAGGGACAAATAATAAAACAATAAACATAAGAGTGACACATATATGTGATATACAACAAAGAAGAAGAAGACACCGATGCACGGTGGTTGGTGACTGTTATTGGTGGAAGTTAAAATGACATGATGCCCTCTTTTTATTGTTTTCTATTTTTTTTAAATATATGATTTTGAGAATGGAGTTGGATTGTTGAAATTAATGTTTTTTTTTTTCTCTTTCTGATTTTTTAATACTTCATCTCTTTTTATTTATTAATTTCAGAAACAAAGAAGAAATTTTTTTTATTTTCTATATTCTGATTTTTTTTCTTCTGAAAAATAAAACTCTTCTCCTCCTCTTTGAAACTTATTTTTGTCTCAATTTATAAACTACAAAGATAATTCTTTGTGTCTATGAGATAAATTGATGTCCCATTTTATATTGTTTTTGTAGAAATTATGCAACTCTGTAGTAGACATGGAAAGGGAAAATAGTGATTGACCTTTTTGTTTGTCTGCATTTTGAATAAAAATATATCATTATTAGTGAAAGAGTAAAAAATAAGCAACATAAAAAGAAAGAAAAATGAGGCTTTGCCTATGCAGAAAAATAAGAAGAATAATATATTTATTTTATTTTATTTTATTTTATATTGTTTTTGGTATAACGCACTTATGTAAATATGACCTCAAAATTGAACTGATTTTTAAAATTTTGTAATAATACTTATAAATATTTATTAAACATATTATTACTTATTTTTTGAATTATTTTTAATTAGACGAACAAAATTGAAATACTACACAATCTAACTATATCTATAAATCCAATTGGTTAATTACAAGTTATAAATTTACCAACTAAATAACAAATTAATACAAATTATATGCCTCTATCTTTTTAATGATAAAACGAGGAAGAAGCCCAAAAACAAAACAAACTAAAAACTCCTAGGGAAGTTGACATTTGGGGAACATACAAAAAAGAGGGAATGAAATCAAAACAATAATGAAACAGACATGAAATAATATTTAAACAACATCAACTACTTGGTTACTTTATCTAAATACATTTATGTCTCTTTTAATTTAATTTTACTCTTGAAATGTATACACTACTACTAACAGTAATATATTTTGGGATTTTGCAAAGGCAAGCAAGCATATCAAAATAAATATAAATAAAAAATATACATACTTATGGATCTTGGTTATTATTTAATTTATAAAGTTACGGTCATCAACATTTCAAGTCGGAGATTAAGAACCAAGCTATCAATTAATAAATTTTGTATATTATTTATGTATCTCATATTCAAACAATAATATTATAAACACAACCTAAATATAACTTAGAAGTCAAGTAATAATAATCACAAGCCTCAAAATAAGTAAGTGACAAATTTCAAGCTCACATGTTCCACAGGAGACTTACTAAGATTCGGAATCAATGATATCTCTGTTTTTTTTCTTTTAATTCATTTTAATTGTTTAGTTCTTCAAAATAAAAAACATTAAGTAATTCAAAATTTAATAAAAAAAAGTAAAGTCTTATAAAAAAAATTTAAATTATAATTTAAAATTTAAATTTTCTAAATAATTTATTTTAGTTAAATTTTATTAATTAATTACTTAAATTCAGTTATTTTATCGCAAGCAATATGATTTTATTATGTAAGATAAAATAAGGTAAAAATTCTCTATATTTGAGTCTCCTACCTTTGATAACTTTGTATCTATCTCTCTCTTTATACAATTTCCTTTGATAACTTTGTATCTATCTCTCTCTTTATACAATTTTACGTATAAAAAGTTAATGACTTTTGCGTTGGTGGTATAATGTATGAAGCCCTAAAATGTAATTTAGCTACTATCCACTAGAAGGACAAGACAACACATAAAGACGTAATTGAACAAGTTGCATTCAAATTTCAAATATATTATTATCAAATGTCGCCAACAAAAGATTGTACTTATTTTACTCAATTTAAAAAATAAAATAAATATGGTAAACTGTGAAAGTGACTATAGTTAGTTAAATTTTATTTCCATGGAAGTCTAAGATTTTCACCATGTTTAACATAGAAATAAAAGTGGAGAAAACATTGGCAATTACAAACTAATGTAAATCAACAACATCCATAAATAATTTTTTGAAAATTATATACGATCATGATAATGTTCTATTTACTATCTCACTTTTATAAGAACAATTGTGACTTGTTGTAACAAAAACATCCGAAATGTTTTATTGATTAAATCACATAAGATTCAAATGAGTAATCCGAAATATTTATAATTGGTTGTGATTAATTAGACTTTAATCACTTACACACTTTTATTTTACTTTGCTTGTAAATTTGTAAAAAAGTTTAATTTTGATACATGACAATTGTAAAAAGTTTTACATTTGTTAACAAATTAATCACAACCAATTATAAATATGTATTATTTTACAAGTTTTTATGATTGAATTCAAATATTTTTGGTGATATAAAAATTATATATAATTGATTGACAATATAAATAATATTTATACTAACTTATCTCAATTAAATTCTTAATAAAATACTCAAAATATAATGTGACTTCTGGATATTGAGCATTGATAAAATCTTCTTTGGAAGTCTAGAGCTTCAAAGCACATTATCGATGTTAAAAGATATATATAATTGAATATATGGTCACATTATTTTCATGAGAATTCGGTTTAACAAAGAATTTTCAATTCATAATCTTGACTTTGTGTCTAAAAATTTAATTCTTGTGATAGGTGTAGAACATTTGAGAATGTAATTTGTAACTAAAAAAACACTAATATTTCGAAATGTGGTTTACATTCAAAAGCAAACGATCTTAAAATTTTAATGTTGGTCAAAGAAAAATATTGCCATAAACTCACTTAAAATAATTTGATGTACTTTATTATAGCCGCAACACATGCAACAATATCATCATATCCTAATTCACATGGGGTACGTCACTTTCAATTCATAATATATAATAATTAGCTTCACTTAATTTGGCCAATGAGAAATTTCAACCATTACTGTATATTTCACGCAAAGCATAGTAGAACTAGAACATGGTTTTGTACCCAAAAAAAGAGGGAACTACAACATGGTTGTTATAAGTTTTTTATTACACATGTCTTCTTCAACAAAAGTTTTATATTTTTTTGTTTGTCAAAATCATAGCCGTTTTTGGTTGCCCGGGTTCGATGGCATCCTAGTAGCTACATATTTCCCCTATTATCTTTCTTTTGGATGTGCAATTGTTTTAAACTCATCACTTATTTGATTTAGTCTTATATTGATTATAATTAGCTAAATGTGATTGGATATAAGTGAGATACGGCTTATTTATCAATTAAGATTTTTAGTGAATATGTATTGTTAAATTTGATATGTTGTTATTCTTGCATATATTCGGTTCTCTCAAACAATTGGTATTACAACTCTAGTTTGACTTGGCGGTCACTAGAAATGGATTTTGGTGTTCGATCATGATATCAAAAATCTTTTAGATGTGTAGTTAGGAGTAAGAATGACAACATAATCTGTACCAACGGGTATCCACCTGAATTCATTTTGATTTGGGTGGAGAAAATCCGTTTTGATTGGATGCAAATGTAGAATTTTTACGAAATTAAAATTTGGGACGGAGACGAGTTTGATGGTGTTAATATTCACCTTGCATCCGCATCCGAATCCTGCTCCTTTAGTAATATTATTATAATTTTAAAATTTTATATACATGTATATATGTTAAATATATTTAATATTTTTTAAAATATTAAAAACTATAATCTCATCTCTATAATTTTTTTCTTTCTAATTTTATTATTGTATAATAATAATTATTTTATTATATTAACTATAATATATATAGTTTTTTAAAATTTTAATTATATATATATATATATATATGAATGAGTGAGGATGTGAGCGGGGAAATCCACACCATGTTGCAGATGAAAATGAGGCCTAAATTTCACACCCGTTAAAAAATGGGGGTAGATGCAGGTTTTTTTCCGATTAGTCAAGTGCGAGGGTGGATGATGTAAAATTCATCCCCGTCCCACCTTGTTGCCATGTCTAGTCAGGAGGTGTGTCATGTTGGTTGAAGTTTTTGTGGTTAAGTCCTCTGTTAAGAAAGCATGCAATAGCAGAATCGCGGTGCAACAGACATCGTTGTCGCGTCGCGTTTGACTGTGAAACTACCATCAACAGTTGTGACAAATGCAATTGCGATCAACGTCCTAAACACGCTGATGCGTCACGCCCGACCCGTATCCATGACCCGCAACTATGTTCTTTTATAAGTTTTCTTTTTATTTTTTTTAATTTCATTAAGGGTATTTGAGTATTTTTGCATCCAAATTTTTATTATTATATTATTTCTTTTTCTCCTCCTCCAATGAACGACCACAATCCTTCTTCTTTTCATTACTTCTTCTTATTCATCTGTATTTGTTCTTACTGACGTTTCTTCCTATGTCTTCCAATGTTCTGCGATTGTTTTTGTGCATGTTTTTGTTTCTCTGGGGTTAACTAACCAACAAGACTTACTAGGTACCAATAAAGACTCGCTGCAACTAAGGCTAATGGAGATGAGGAGGTGGAGAAAGAAGCGTTTGAGTCAAGTGATGAACAAGATAATATTAATGTGGTTGAAATTATAAGTGAAGATGAAGAGGATAATTTTGCATGATTTTAATTGTTTTTTTGTTTTAGTAGAACTTGATTACTTTTAAAACTTTTGATTACTATTAGATCTTGATATTACATTTTGGTTATGAAATATTAAGTACGATTACCTTTTATTTTTTGTGTATTTTTTTTTGTTTTTTGTATTTTTGTTGATTGTTTGTATTTTATGTTTACCTTAGATACTGTTTATTGGTCTTTACAATAGCGGTCATCCCGCTATCCGCGATTCCATTGTCCCATTTTTAAGTTTGAACGCTCTACGCCTCTATCCGTGACTGACAACATAGGTTAAGGGGTACTCGACACTCCAATATATTTATTAAGGTATCCTCACAGTTTAGTCTTTTGAATCGGCTATGAAAGTAATCTTCTATATACATGTCAACGAGCGGCAACAAAGACGAATAATACCTTTACTTTATCCTCATCCTTCAATATGTCTTATCTCTTTGCACTCGTTCCCTGCCATGAGAAGATTTTCTCATCTTCATCCATATAGATCCCCATTAATCTTCATGGAGATATATGAACATTAAAAATTATAAAAATTATATTATTGTTGGATTGATATTCATTTTACTTAGATTTTTAAGTGAATAATTGGAATAAAAATAATGTGTTATTTAAAAAAAAAGTCAAAGACAACCAAAATATATTGTATTTTCAACTAATTTGTTAGAAAGAGATATTCTCGTAACAACGATTTTAACGAAACTTAAAAAACGATCATATCTCCATTCTTAAATTTCCTTCACAAATATTTTCTCGTATGTCCTTATCTCTACTGGTGAAAATCTCCATCCACCAATCTCCTAATAAGTCAGTATCTATGGATATAAATTAACATCCCTAATCTCCTATATATATTAAAGAAGATTAACTAATATAATTCAATAAATATAAAATATGAGTTTAATTTTGATACTTTTTATGTAAATTTATTTATGCCGTCCACAAGTTATACATTATTTTAAGTAATTTTTATGTTATGATAAAATTAGAATATTTGATGTACTAGGTCAACGGTAAGACCTTTATAATCATAAATTATGGAAGTTAAATCTCTTCGAGACATTTGTAAAATACTCATTTGTTTTATTTTGATTAATAAAAAAAATCTGTTTTCTTCAAAAAAAAAATTATAAAATTAAAATATTCTTAATATTATTAACACTTATGATTTATATATAATATAAAAATATTGAAATGTTTAATAATACCAATTGAATCTTAATGATATATAATGTAAATTCTCTTTTCAAGACAAATGCTATCCAAGTCCACCCATGAATAAGGAAACAAAGCTCTCAAATATATTGTTTTTCATTCATAAGTCTCCAACTCCGAGACAAAACCTCAAGGAAATTAATTAACATTTTGTTGTTTTGAAAACAAAATTCTAGTAACAGAGCACCAAACAATATCATGAATCTATATTTATCAACTAAATTATTTGGATTAAATAACATAATTAGCACCCCCAAAAAAAAATTAAACTTGAAATTGACTAGTGCACGTTTTAAAGTAGCATGTGGCCAATCACAAAATGTTATAAGTAGTTAATATTTTGTTTGACTTTGTTAAATATACACAAAGTAAAATAACATCACAAGTTTATTTTCTACAATTAAATCAATCAGTCTCATTATATTTTATTTGATTTAATTATAAAATTTATTAATCGAATTATACCTCACTCAATCATATTATATTTTATCAACAAAATTTTAACTCTACTATTGTAACTAAAAAATATTACTAATATATAAAATGAACCACTCATATCAACAGGTGAGTCAAATCAAAATTAAAAATATATATATGATCAAAACATTAGAGAATTACATTAAATGCATGCACCATTACTGTGTGGTCATGTGTGCATAGTGGTTTAATTTCTTTCCTATAAATAGAGCTTCAATTTCCTTTTATATATGTCAAAATTCAAAATCTCTTAGCTTGAAATCCTTCTACCTTTCACTTTGTATATCTCTCTTTTTAGAAATGAAGACTATGAATATAAATACTATTACATTTATCATTGTCATTGTTTTATCTGTTTGGTATTCTAATTTTGAAAGATGTAGTGCCACAAGAGGTTGGAGGACACTCAAAGCTTCATCTTCTACTTTTAATGTATTAGATTTCGGAGCTAAAGGGGATGGACATACCGACGACACAAAGGTGATTTTATATTCGTTTATTGTCTATGTTTATTTCTATAAGTGTTCTTTAGTCTGAGTGTGAAAAGACTTAATCTAAAATAAACATGTATATCCGAATAAATATTTTAGTTAAATATTAATTATACTTTATGATGTGTTCATTCAATAATAAAAATTTAGTCTAATAAAAAATAATTCATTTTTATTTTGTATCTTAGACAAAATTCAATTATTCATTGTTATTTGTACTCCTCTTTCCTTTTTATAAGTACCATTTGAGAAAAAATATGTCTGTAGTAGAATTGTTTTTCTTCAAATTACTAGATACCTTAATTGTTTTCATCAAATAAACTATTGATTAATACCATTATAAGTATCTTACATATTCTGTTAAAAAATATCTTACAATATAATAAGCCAATTTTATATTAAAGTAGGCATTTTTTTATTAATACACTACTTATTTTTCTATATATATATATATATAAAACAATGTTTATAAAAAGAGACGGGGCA
Source organism: Cicer arietinum (assembly GCF_000331145.2). NCBI lineage: Eukaryota > Viridiplantae > Streptophyta > Magnoliopsida > Fabales > Fabaceae > Cicer > Cicer arietinum. The sequence goes on from NC_021161.2 coordinate 571,455, forward strand.
CGTAAGTTGTATGGAAGAATTCATCTTGATGATGTAATTAACCATACACTAATTTGTCTTATTAACAAAAATCATACGTTAATTTGTTTTTTGTGTATGGTTATATCATCCAAATCAATTTCTATCACATTTTCATCATCAGAAGCCCCACACCATTTAATGTGTATCATTATTTTTATTATTATATATAACTATAGTTATTCTCCGTAATTTTTAATTCAACTAAAAAAAATGATGATATCGTTAAATTTAAATTTCAAATTCAAATATAAAACTTTACATTTGTATATTAATTATAGTGATATTTATTATTTGTTAAAGAAAAAAATTATAACAATTTAGTGAGTACTATTATTAATACTACATAAAATGACAGGCTTTTGAGGATGCATGGGCAGCTGCTTGTAAGATAGAGGCCTCGACAATGGTTGTTCCATCTGGTTCTGTTTTTCTACTCAAACCAATTTCATTCTCAGGCTCTAATTGTGAACTAAACATTGTTTTTCAGGTAAATTACTTTAATCTATTCATTTCTCCTACACTCTTTATTAAAAAATATTGTATAGTTTAGAAGCATATTGTTTGTTAAAAAAAATTAATAGAAGTATTAAATCATTTTTTTTTTAAAAAAAGCAAAATTATTCTTTATTAAAATAACATTAATAGTCATTTTACAACTACATATAAGAAAATTTAAATTTCGTATTTTGAGATTAAAAATCAAACTATTACTATTAAGTTAAGATGTTGAATTTTGAAATCAGTACAAAGATTTTTTATATTATTATTGTACAGTAATTATAATTTTTAGATAATTAAAATATTGATTTTTAATTACGACTACTTAAAATAGTTACACATGATTATTTGTGATTCTATAAAGAAAATTATTTGTGTTTGATTGAAGGAACAAATATTTTTACATTGAAATAATGTGAATATTTAACATATTGTATTTATAAAAATGAATATTGCAGCTAGATGGAAAAATAATTGCTCCTACAAGTGCTTCAGCTTGGGGGTCAGGTACCCTACAATGGCTTGAGTTTACTAAATTGAACAAGATTACAATCAAAGGTAAAGGTGTCATTGATGGTCAAGGCTCTGTTTGGTGGGATAATACTGGAAAACTGCCAAAAACAAAACCAACCGTAAGAACGATTCTCACACTTAATTTCATTTTTTCATTAAAAATATATGATTCTCTCTCGGACTTTTTATGGTTTGGTTCGTCAAAAAACCGAACAGAACTGTTACAATAATTTTTAATATTTTTTTTTTATATAATAATCTTAACTCACTCATATGTTCCAAATCACTAACACAGAGATTGACACATCGACATCAATAATTTATAAAACTAAAAATAATTAAATATAACTATATAGTTACAAATATCAAACACCTAAAAATATCAAACACCTAAGATATCTTTAATCTAAAGTATAAGCCATATAATTGATATGTAATTGAGATGTGATTTTTGGTATGTGCAGGCACTAAGGTTTTATGGAAGTAATGGTGTAACAGTGACAGGTGTAACCATTCAGAATAGTCAACAGACCCATCTAAAATTTGATACATGCACAAATGTTCAAGTCTTTGATATAACAATTTCATCACCTGGTGATAGTCCTAACACAGATGGAATTCACCTACAAAATTCCCAAGATGTTGTAATTTATAGTAGCACACTTGGTTGTGGTAAGAATTATTCTCAAAATTAAACTTTGTTAAGAGTTAAATGAAATGTAATAACAATAACATCATTTGGTTTTAGGTGATGATTGTGTTTCTGTTCAAACTGGATGTTCCAACATATTGGTGCACAATGTGAATTGTGGACCTGGTCATGGAATTAGTATTGGAAGTCTTGGAAAAATGAATACCAAAGCTTGTGTTTCAAATGTCACAGTTCGTGATACTACTCTTCATAACACTTTGACTGGTGTCAGAATCAAAACATGGCAGGTAAAATTCATTTCAAACTTTGCATAAAAATTATAGAATTAATTGCAATTTTGGTCTCATATTTTAACTGAATCACGAAAATAGTCATCCAATTTTATTTTTCCCCAGTTTTAGTCTCAAACAGAATTTCGGTTAAAAATTTGATGAACTGTCATTTTTTTTGCGTTTATTTAAACTACACTATGTTTCACGATATCGCAGTGCAACCTGAAATCTATGATCATAAATGGTGCAGTATGACTTTTAAAAACGACACTTTATCAAATTTTGGACCAAAATTTTGTTTGATGACTAAAATTGGGATACTATTTTCGTGATTCAGTTAAAATAAGGGGGACCAAAACTGCGATTAAGCCAGAATCATGCCATATAATCTTATTTATTTGTATTTAATTCCACAGGGAGGCTCTGGCTCAGTAAACAATATAATGTTCTCAAACATTCAAGTTTCTGATGTTGAAACTCCAATTACAATTGATCAATATTATTGTGATGGTGGAAAGTGTCATAATGAAACTTCAGCTGTGGCAATTTCAGGCATACATTATGTAAATGTAAAAGGAACATACATTAAAGATCCTATTTATTTTGCATGTAGTGATAGTTTACCTTGTGTTGGTATAACCCTTGATACCATAAAGCTTGAACCAAGCCAAAGTTCCAATGTTCCTTTTTGTTGGGAAGCATATGGTGAGTTGAAGACTCAAACAGAACCTCCTGTTGATTGTCTCCAAAAAGGAAGTTCATCAAGTGCTGGAATCATGTCTAGCAAACAAAGTTCTTGCTAAACTTAAATATCGTTGGTAATATTGTATATTCAGGTTGAATGCAGTCACATAATTCAGAACGTTGAATTGAAATCAAACGATTTATATTTTAATATAAATTTTAATTTTTTTAATAAAATTAAACTTAAAATTTGAACTATTTGATTTCAATTTAACGATCACTGATCACTGGTGTATTGATTGTGTGGATCTGTGTAATAAATAAGGAATCAAAATTCATAGTATATATTATATATTATTATATATAGAAAGTTGTTATCATGATTTTGAAATTAGTGTTTGAGGCATTACATATTATACATATATCGTGTAATTGATTTGTAAACTAGTTTTGTTTATAGGGAATTGTGTGGGCCAAAATGAAAAGTATGTATTAATTTATTCCTTTTACTTGACATTTTAATGTTTAATTATATAAGACAAGGTTTCTTTTATTTATTCCTTTTACTTGCCTATTTTTTCTTGAATAATTACGTTTTTTTTAAGAAGAAAGAGATTACATTGAGATTAATTCATAAAATAAATATGAAAGCTATTTATTCGTGGTAAAAAATAGACGAGAAGAAGAGTAGAAGAGGTAATACAATTAAAAAAATATTTCATTTATAATAATAGAAATACAATAAAAAAAATATAGTGCGAGAAGAGTAAAAGATAGATTCTCCATTATTATTATTTTACTCCTAGCTAGCTATTCTTTATTGTTTTCACAAATTTTTAAAGAAGACAACAAGTATAATTCCATAAAAAAAAAGACAGCTAGTATAATTCAAAGGAGAAGATGTACAAGCATCAATTAATGTATGTATATTTAAATGTAACATTTCGTCACATAAAAAGGAAATGGAACAATTTGTCATAGGGGAAGAATAATAGTAGAATATGTAGGCCATGTATTTTTTTAAAACATATCCATGGTAAGCCTACATGATTGACTTTACACAAAACAAATTGAAATTATAAACCTTGCTAGGCAATCTGTCACAATGAGGCAAACTTCCATTTGAAGTGAATAAATATATATTAAATTTGGTTATTTTCGTTGTTAAGTTATAATTTAAATAATAAATATTAATATTATTAAGTTGGATATCTTATTTCAAATTTGACTTTTACACTTTTAAGTTGTGTGTGACCTTATAGTAACAATTATTATTTTTTCTATGAAAAAAAAAAATAGGTGTTTGAAATTTTATGAAATCACTTATACTTTTCTTATTTAGATTTTCATATTGAATAAATAAAATAATATCAAAACATTTTTAATCTTTTGCTTAAACCTAGGCATATTCAAACAACTATAGAGATTAATTATTTAAAATACTGAGATTCATTTAAGAGATTAACATTTCTAAATATATTTTTCTCATTCAAATCAGTCAAATATATCAAACTCTTTAAGAGACTCAAATATCTATCACTTATAGTACACCATGTTGGTAAAGTCTCTTTGATCTAGGTATTCAACCAAACACAATTTTTCTCTTTCTGTTTTTGACATTCTTTAATCTCTTTAATTAATACTTTCTCTAATTAAACATTGAATACATACATGGTATTTATAATAATTTTTAAATCTTAACTATTTTGAATATTTTTTTATATTTATTTTGTTCCTTTTCAAATAACTTTTTATCAAATAATTTTACATTATACGGAGAGTTATATTATTCCTAACAACTTATTTATTATTATTTTGTTTGTCAAGGTTTGTTAATTTTATTTCCTTTTATTTGATTTGAATTACGAACCATGGGCTGGGACCTGGATATACTGTATGTTGATGCAATGCCCGTGATTTGAGTCTGAGCTCACGGCCCATAACACAAGGATTACTATTTGCACCGACAATATTTTAGTATACTCTTCCGTTTTTCTTAAGAATACTATTTCAATAAGTTTATTTAGAAAAAGATGAGAAAATTAAAGATAAAATAATTGTTTTTTGTCTATAAGACTAGTGCCCATGGTGGATCCAGGATCCTGGTTTAGGAGTGCAAAACATTAAACTTTAATTAATAATTATAATTAAATCTACAGAAGTAACATACTCAAAAATTACATTGTGCTAAAAAAATACATATATATTTTATAGTTGTTTTTAAAAAAAATTCATTTATAGATAAATGTGTAATAAAATTATTAGATTAGTTACAAACTTTCGAGTGTGTTGGATTTATAGTGGAAACAAAACTCAGATAGTCAAATTTCAAATAAAAAGAGTAGGAAGTGCGCTCTTTTATATTTTAAGGTGTGCATGTGTACACTTTGATTATTGTACATATCTGTCATTGAGTTAAAAAGAAAAAAAAATTAATCTAAACGTAACAATGATACATTAGTGATGAGTTCGATCTCAATATAGAGCTCAAACTTTTTGGTTTGAAGTGTTAGTATATGCAAGGGTTAAAGGATTAAAGATGTTCATGATTTTCATTTGACTATATAGTTGATAAAATACCTTATTATAAAGAGATAACATTATTTTTGAGCTAGATGCCAAAACTCTTATGGGCGAGATTGATCAACTTGATCTTATTATAAAGTGGCACCATTATTTTTTAATGTTGCATATTATTATCATCTTGACACAACTCTTATGAAGAAAATACAACCTATAATGTTTCTTTACAACCTTATCCACTTTATGTCAATATATATGATGATGGGGAATTATTTGAGGGCAGAAGTATTCTATGTGATATATGATAGACTTATGCTTGAAAAATATTCATTCTGTAAGAGACAATCAATCGACATCTCACATTTAAATAAAAGTTTAAGGTGCTTCACATTCTTATGACTAAGATAATAATTTGATTGATATTTTTTTTTGCACAAATATCTTGATTGATATTAGTTCCACAAGAATAAGAAAATATATATAGAATATAAAACACTAATTTTTTTATTCTTGTTTTGTTGTTGGTGTTGAACTATACCTATATAAATCACCGTATTTTAAAATGGAGACGAATAACTATTTTAATAATACAACCAACTTTCACTTACACATCAATTGTTATTAGAATTTTGAACGATTATAATTATATAAGAGATTTAACACCTATACCATATGATAATGAAATAATACATTTTTTATTTTTAAATTTTAGAAGACCTAATCCTTTTTCCTTAATAAATAATATTTCAGTAATAAGGCATGCAAGTGAATAAATTTAGTAATTATAAAAAATAGTGTAAAAAACTTCGTGGAACAAGAACAACCAACCACACACTTATAGATTGATAATTGATCACAATCACAACTTCAAAAAAAAAAACTCAAAACGACGTCGTTTTGTGGCCAAACCCAATACGATGCGTTTAACAAGCATCCCCTTTCACAATTAAATAACGTTACAAACGTAAACAACGTTCTTACTCTCCGCTTAAACAAAAAATCGCGTTTCGCTCTCTTCTCTTCGAAAAACCTCACAGATCGAGAAGAAGAAGAAGAGGTAAATTTAAATTCAAATTCAAATAAATTCCAATTTCATTTCATCCGATCTTTCTCAACTTGACCACATCCAAAAAGCACCGATCGAAAAATAAATTAGGATTTTATTTTTGTTTTTAAGTTCGAATTGTTGATTTTCATTTAATTTTTGTTATTGAATTATTGAATTGGTTTTGGATCTGATTGAATTTGTGGATTGTGGATCTGTGATTTTGGTGTGTGGATCAACAGAGATTGGTGTTGTTGAAGATGGGGTTAACATTCACGAAGCTGTTCAGTAGGTTATTTGCGAAGAAGGAAATGAGAATTTTGATGGTTGGTCTCGATGCTGCTGGTAAGACAACCATCTTGTATAAACTCAAGCTTGGAGAAATCGTCACAACCATCCCCACCATTGGTTAGTTCAATTTCCCTTTTTTTAATACTCTTTTTTTTTTTCTTTTTTTTCTTTTTGTTTAAATAAAGTTACTTTAATGCATATTTTGTTATTATTTTTTCGTGTATGATTGGTATTATGGTGAGTTTGTTGGATTCAGGTTTGCCAAAATCACAGTGAACTAATGTGATTTTGCATATATGTCATCTACTTACTATTCTTACACGAGTTTCAATTGATCCCTTTCCTTTAAACACAGATACCAATTAATTTTTTATGCAGTTTTGTGTTTTTTGTTTGCATTTCTGGCACCTGTGTAGTAATATTGTTTACAACCATGGAAATTTATAGACATTTTGAATTGGGTTTGAGAAAGCAGTTTTTGTTTTGTTAGTTAAGTAATGTGGCCGACACAATGTGTTTCCTAATGCTCCTAATGCACTTATGGCTGTAAATCTATAAAATAATTGAGTCAATTTTTTCATCTACAGGGTTCAATGTTGAAACCGTGGAGTACAAGAACATCAGCTTCACTGTGTGGGATGTCGGGGGTCAGGACAAGGTACAGCAGCTCTTTTGTCTCTATTTATGCTTGTTTGTTCATAGTGACAGAGAGCTAGTAGAAGTTGTGCACAACTTTGATTCACAATGTTAAACAGTCTTTCATGTCCTCACTCTATTAAAGCTTTATAATGTGGGATTTTTGTGCCTGCATGTGGTGTGTTATGTGATTGTTCCACTATTAATTATCAAATGAAAGAATGAAGAATATAAAAGAGGAAAGTAAAAGGGGGAGATGGAGGGTGGCTTGTCGTATATAGGTGTTCTTGCTATGCATGATTTTTCTCTAATGCATATCAATCGATCAAGTTGATGTATGTATTGCTACATAGTTTCATTTATGACTTCACATAGTGGACCTTTCTTATTTCGGTTGGCGTTTGAATACATATCTTTTCAGCAAAAATCTTATGTATACTCCATTATGATGTATTTTGGCCTTTTTTTTTTTACTGTCCATGTTGTGTATTCCATTATGATGTCTTTTGGTATTTTTTAATATATAAGGGATTATGCTATTTTCGAATGACTTTAGTTTCTATCTGCAGATCCGCCCATTGTGGAGGCACTACTTCCAGAACACCCAGGGTCTCATTTTCGTGGTTGATAGCAATGATAGAGACCGAGTGGTTGAGGCAAGGGACGAGTTGCACAGGATGTTGAATGAGGTAACTGAATTTTATAGCGATGCATACTTTGTTATTTATCTTGTATGATAATGATTTTAGTAATTCACTTTTGCATGTTGTCCAACTCATCTAAAAATCCAATATTTTGTTTTCTGGGGATTTCTTCTTGCTAAGCTAATCATGTGCATGTTTGGTAATGGTAACACCTTTCTTGGGGATATAAAGCAGCTCTACCATGAAACTAGTAAAAATAAAATTGATATATATATATATATATATATCAATATAAAATTGTGCAATGGTCTTGGAACTCGGGAGTTCGAGACCTTGATAGAAACTCTGTGGACTTAATGGATGTAACTGGGATGCTTTGTGCTACTGAATAATCAACCAAGATTTTATCATAGGTTTGTTTGTGGTGTTCTTAATGACTCGTTTTCGTGATGTTTATTCATAGTTTCATATTATATGGTTT
>NC_021161.2:579727-580467 GCF_000331145.2 Cicer arietinum
TGTTTGTTATCTAAATTTTTTAAATTTGTTTTTATCCATTATACATCATTAAAGGCTGTTAAAATTTCGTGACAGTATTAAGTATATTGGAAATATATAATGTTGGTATGTCAATGATACTTTTGTTTCAGGATGAACTTCGAGATGCTGTTTTGCTTGTTTTTGCCAACAAACAAGATCTTCCCAATGCAATGAATGCTGCAGAAATAACTGACAAGCTTGGACTTCATTCACTCCGCCAACGCCACTGGTATGAAGATCTGATCTTTTGCATTGAAATAATTTCTCAATTCTGTAAATCTTGACTTAGCTCAACTAGTTGCCTCAAATTGACGATTTAGAACTTTCTTGCATATATGTGGCCATGGGGGAGTGAACTTTTGTGAGTTATGTAACCTTTAATACTGACCAAGTGACATGCATAGGTAAATGACCCTTTTTAATGCAATGGCTTGATTTATTTCAGGTATATTCAGAGCACTTGTGCAACTTCTGGAGAGGGTCTTTACGAAGGTTTGGATTGGCTTTCTAACAACATTGCTAGCAAGGTAAGTCACCATGTTATAAGCCTGTAGCTCAATCATATTTAATATGTAATTGTGTGGATGGCACCGTTTGCAAGATTTGTAGCATTGACCACTTTGTAATAACAATTCTCCATCCTTTGGTTGTTTTGGAACAAATTGTCTTTTAAGTATGCAAATTGCAAAGGTTAAAAGGAGAAATGTAATAATGTAGGG
>NC_021161.2:580505-671502 GCF_000331145.2 Cicer arietinum
GGAAAACTGAACTAATATTTTCTGTATTTTCTTAAAAGTTTGTTTCAAATGCTTTTAGACTGAAAAACAACAGTTAAAGTTTATATATAACATGACATGTATTATTTGTATATATAATGGCGACTGACCTACTCCTTTTATGTTTTCTTAGGCATAATGAGACATCTGGAAAATTTTGGGTGTGATCTGATAATTTCCTGTGAGTCTGGCGGTTCTTGAAGAAGGATGCTTTTCCTTTCAAGTGAATATTGCAATAGAGGAATGGTTGTTTGTTAGAAATATTATCCTCTTTAGTGTTACTTGGGTTTGTATGATTGCTTAAATGAGCTAATACTCTTAGCTATAATTGAAACTCTTGCAATCTACACTACTTTGGCGTGCCTTCATGTTTAGTTTGATTATCAGTTGAATATCTACTGGTTCTGTTGTTGGAGTTATACCAGTAATAATTTTGTCTAGCAATTGGTGAAGTGGGATACGAGATATCGCATAATTGTTTCTGATATAGAGATGTAAAAGATTAAAAAAAAGTGTCATCTAGAATCAGCAAGTTCATCATAACATAAATAGGTATCTAACAGAAACAGCAATAAGAGGAAGAAGAATAGTGTCTAGTAATGGAACAGAGATGAGATTAGTCAACAACTTCTCTCTCTTCGGATAACTTCCCCATTACATTCTTCTCATTTCTTCTTCTTTCACACCCACTATCCCTTGCTGTTCATTTGCGAAGTTATACCATGGCTGATTTCTTATACATTATTCCCTGAGTTATACCAGCTTTCTTACTGCCACCATGGCTGATTTAGATATGAAGTTTTTTCTCCTTTAAATGATAGGGAAAATGTTGTTACTATAGATGACATTATTTGATTTTTAGTGGAGCAATCACAATTAGCGTCGAGATGAACTTCAGGAGGGGTTTTTGAATGACAATGACTCAACAAGACAATCCTTTGTGACTCTTCATGAACATGGATTTAGAATCAACTTGAATCTATATAAACAAATTGATTAAAACCAAACAAATTTTAAAAGTAAAAACATCTTCGGTTTAAGAAACTAGTTCGATGTTCTTTTTGGATCAACAAATGTATAATAGTCGTTATATTGGTGGTGTTTTCGCCTTTGTCCGAGTTTAAACTCTAGTTCTTTTACTCCTAAACACTTTTAATCCAGAATTTATAATTCAAACCAGCTGAGCTATTGAAGACATAAGACTTAAACCTTCCACATATATCATAATGCATTATGCTACCTACAAACAAAATATATACACACTACTAATATAAGTCATGGATGAAATCAGATGAGTTCAATAAAGATAATGAAGTTGAAAAAAATGTATACACATGTGATAAGATCTCATAAACTTGGTATGAATTTAACATATTGTAGAAGAAACATTTTCTTTATTAGTTAATATTTAGAACTTAAATATTTTATTTTTATAGAATAAGTTTCTTTTTTTTTTTTTTGAATGATATAGAATAAGATTTTATGAAGTGCACTTTTAAGAATACAATTATGTTTTTTATACAAAAAGATAAACGGAATTTCAAACCCTAACTAGTGACCCAAAAAGATTAACGACATTTAACTAATTTTTTTAAGAAATGCAAAATTAATTATTTTCACTTATAATCAAGACTTGAGTAGTACATCTTCTATCTGAAATATTTTTGGCATAACTTTCCTTTGGTTCCCACGTTGTACACAACTCAAATATATATGGTAACAACTCAAATATATTTTTTTCAACTACCACAATCCTCAACAACAATATAGTTATATGGAATACTCAATAACAATATATTTATATTGAATTTTATGGATTGGTCTTAAATTAATTAAATAAAATATAAATAATTAAATTAATTATTTTATTCTTTAATGCAATATAATTATATTCTTTTATGAATATTGTATTAGACCGTTTTACTAGCATGTTGCGAGATCTCTAGTCTTATTTGGTGAATATAAATTATAATTATCTTTTTAAGTCAGTTTATCACACTCTATAATTTGTATCTATAAAATTAGATAATATATTAAAATTTTAAATGTAGTGAATTGAGATAGTATCTATTAACTAAAAATTTTTACACCATCAATCATAATTATCATATCATTAAAAATATTTTACTCTAACTATAACTATTTCTATTATCACACGTATGAGTGAGTGATTGTGATTTGTCATTAGTGTAGTATATAAAAAATAATATTTTTAACTAAATAATAAAAATACTTCTTCCCATACTGTCTCTTCCCAAACTATCTCACATGGACAATTCATACCTTAAAAAGGAACACATTCTCGTTACATTGAATCTCAACTAAAAAACTAAGATTTCACTTGTAAGATAGCAAACAGGAAAAAAAACAACCATATGCATAGATAATAAATATATTAAAACCATTATGATAGATCATGTCACATATATATATGCACCCCACATCAAAAGACACCACAACGTGTAAAGGGTAAGTAACCCCCTCTTGATGATTAAATAATATTCTAACCATTTCTTAGTCATCAACAAAATTACTAAAACTCATTCTTATACTATTACTAAATAATTTTATAAGTTTTTGATTAAGACCATTTTATAATCGACTACTAAGACCACTTTAACACTAACTTGATGCAATTAACAACAAAAAAACGCTAGATTTTCAAACACAAATTTAAATTTGATGCAATAACTATATCATACAATTATCGATTTCGATCAATTGATTTGAAATAAACAATTGATATATTTTTAAATTAGTTTTGTTTGTGAAAGATTATTTATCTATTCTCATATTAATGATTGAGATATTTTAATACGTTTTATTGAAGGTAATCTAAGTCTATTTAAAATACTAATAATATTAATTATTAACATAAAAACCACATAATTATACCTAACTTATACATCGTAATTTAACTCTAAACAGACAATTTGTTTTTTCTTTTCAAAATATCATAAACATTAAGGGTTGTAGTAAATCCAAATTTAATATACCACAAAATATCATCCAATCATCATCCTAATTAAGTTATTTACCCTAATTAATCCCCACCTACAAATTAGTTGAATTTCATTTTCAATTTCAAAATCGTCAGTACAAATTCGTACTATATAACTAAACCAATATAATATATAATTCCAAATTAAAAAAAAAAAAAAAATCAATCCTTTTCCGACATAGACAAAATAAATAATTCCAAAAACACATCGAATCAATGACATTTGTTGTTACATTATACCCATTCGACACGTATTAATATTATTGGTGACAAATGCGACACCATGTTAACCATAAAAGATGTATGTGGTAGGGACAAAAAACCTCTATTTAAGGGTTGTATCCCTTAATGAGTGTAATCTCTAATTAGTTATGTTCACATGGCTGTGAATTAATTTCCTATATTTATAAGGTCCCCAATCAAACTAGTTTTTATAGCCACTAATCCCATGTTATCTTATGCTTTAACTTTAAGCATTAGAAAGTAAACAATAACATTTCTATGTAGAGGAATCGTGTTATGGTCTCTTCTATTATATAGTCTTGCTTTGCTGGACTTAGATTATGCCAAGTGGAAAACAGGCCACAATAATTTTAAATTTAATCAAAAATTATTTTATTAAAATTTAAATTTAAATTTTTTTTAAATGATTTAATTAAAATTCATTAACTAATTAAATCCAATTAGTTTGATTTATATACTTTTTAAATTTCAATGGATAAGAATCATAGTTCACATATTAAAAAAAAGAGATTCTTTGAGATATTTAACGCTATGTATGGACTTCTATGGAAAACAATCCATTTTTAGAATTTGTTGATAATGTGTTGTTAGCAAAAATTAGTAAGAAAGTTTATGGATCTTTTTTAAAAAAGGCATAGAATATCTAGATGGATGACACATTCAATGAATGTAATAAAATAATAAAATATTTATTTTACTTTATCTTTCAATTTATCAGAGACCAATTCATAAAATATTTTTTAATAGAATAATCATTATTTAAATGTTAAAATATAATATACATAGTTGATATAAGAATAATTAATTTTCTAAATAAAATATAAGAATAATTTATCTATATTTTAATTATTGATTAAGATTAATCCATAAAATTCAACATTCGCTAGCTGAGTCACGAGCTAATGGTTAGTGAATTTCAAAAAAGCAAAAGAAAAGTTATTTTAAACAGAAGTGTGATAGTGCTGCGGTGATATAAATAATTAATTGAATTGTCTAAATTACTCTTAATAGAAATTTATTCCATAAAAATAAAATGCAAAATAATTAAAAGACATTTAGAGATACTAGTACTAAATATAGTATACCAAATTATTTTAGATCATAAAATATTATATACTTTTTTATATAATAATGCTTCATATAGTCTCAATTATAAGAAGAAGAGAAAAACATCAAAACTATTGAACTTAATCATTACTATCACTTTTTGAATGTTTTTATAAATATACTTTTATAGAAAAATGTGAAATATTAAATAAATCTACTAAATTTAAAAGATAAATATTTGAAATAAAGATAAAAAATAATTTAAACTATAAATATATTTAAAACTCAAATTTTGTTTTTATAAATGAGAATAAAAAATCATAATTTTTTTTATATAATTAAAATTAGAGTTAGTAAATGGATAAATGAATAGAATGACGTGGTATGAAAGTGGAGTAGGTTGAAGAATCATATCATGAGGTGAACATCACTCAATATATGAAGACCCATAACATGGATACCAAAAGTAGTAATGCTTTTATGTAACTTTACTTGGTGTCTCAACTGAAACTTGCTTAGCTTATAGGTATGAAAATTAAGGAAGAAGACATATATTTATTTGATAAGATAATGAGTGGCTAACACTTGGTTGAAGTTAGGAATAAGTCTCTTTAACTAATTGAATGATGTACTTATTCTAGTATAGTCTCAAAGTGATATCTTTTCTCTTATTTAGAGCCACGTATAATGTTGTTGTACTTTTTTGTTTTTTTTTTATTAAAATAAAAAATCCTATTGATTATCTTATAATGCGACAATCCTTTATTTTCTAGTTGACTTTGTGACCTCTTTCCACACTTCTTTAAAAAAAAACACAATAAATATCATTTTCTAAGTTTGAACCGAAACATAATTTTAATCTATGTATTTTCAAATATATATAGATAAATAGTTTGAAATGAGAATTTTAAATTTTTTGGTTAATGTTTTAGAAATGTTTAGGAACAAGTTTACAATTTATATATATATATATATAGTGATTAATCTACAAATTTTGAAAATTATGAAAATTTATATGAAAAATTTACATAGACCAAGTTATAAATTTTGAAAATTTATAAAGATCAATTTGCAAGTTAGTGTTTAGGTGGTATTTGAAGTTTTTTAAATTCCATTTTAACAAAATACTTGATAAAAGTCCATCATTTTGAAATTCTTCCCAATATTTCTCATCCAAATAATGTTATTTACATTTAAAATTACATCACTTCATAAAATTTTCTAAAAGCAAAGATAATTGATTCATCAAGTATATATCTTATCCATTTTTCTTATATGAAAATCATTTTTAAACTAGTCAACCTTTTAGTTATAATATTTTTTGTGCATGTTTCTATTTTGAAATGCTTACTATGCATGGTGTGTTTCATGGTTGTGAAATTCACTTTTAAGAATAACTTTCTCAAAAATAATAACGAGAATCTTATGCTCGGATACTTTAAAAAAATGTGTTGGTTAACATTTATCACATTTGAAGAATAATTTGTAAGAATGAGATATATCGATAGTTACTTGAATTTTATTCTCACCTTCAATATTTTTTTTCCACCCTTTGCAAAGAAGTATGAAAATAATGTAAGTTATTTCATACTTGGGAATATTTGATACCTTTGTAATTATTTTGTAAAGAATAAAGAATATATTTTTTAAACTTTGATATTTAAACCCCACATCTCAGTCATGACCGAAGTTATCAACATTAAGTTTCATGACAATAGGAGAAAGAGGGAACCATATAACAAAAGTATCATGTTTTCTGTCGTAAACCAAAGAAAGAGGATGATCAACCAAGTGATGAAGAATATAAGTAAGTTGTCTCTTAAAAGAACTTAAAATATGCTTGAGATCAATTGAAGCTCCTCAAAAAAATAAGTTAATTGTGATAAGACCAAAAATAATTGGCTAACTCTACTTTGATCATGTCCAAGTTTAAATATATTATCTCACCTAAGTTTAAAAAAAATAAAGAATGTCATAATTGTGGAAAAATATCAAAGTTGACATCAATTTAACCAAGAGTTAAAATTAATGAGTGATTTATTTGACTATGTTCTTTATATACTGAGTGATTCATTTGATTATTTTTTAAAGAAAATAATATAAATGAGAGATAATAATATTTTTTATTAACTTACTTTTATAAATTATTGGTGTATTTACCATTACTATCATGCAAAGAGAGCATTAGTGAATTGAAAGCAATGCATGTTATCATTGAAAAAGAAGAAAGTGTTATAAAGATCAAAAAACAAAAAAGAAGAAAGTGATGCATTTAATATTAGTCAAATAATAAAATTAGAAAAATTAATTAAAGTTATATTGAAAATTAAAATAGTCATTCATTCTTAGACGATATTTTATTTTATTTTATAGATAAAAGGGAGAATAAAGTTAGAGAATAAAAAGATAAAATTTGTATATTTTTTAGTTTTTTTAAAAAACAGTAGCTTATTGTTAAATTCTTTGGTTTTATGTGTATAATAATGCTATAGCATATATGTTAGTCAATTGTATTTAATTTTGTTGCGAGTTTTCAATGTTAGAGTATCTCTTGTATTCTTATGTTATTTTGCTTAAAAATAAATTATTTCCGAAATACAATGTAATTTCTTAGAGATTCTAACTTCCAAATTCTTATTAAAATAAAAAAGTAAAAATCTCTAATTGCCTACAAAAATAAAATCTTAGTCCTAATTTCCTAATAACGGCACCATAGTGTCTTGTGATAGTGACAATAGAATATAAAGCGTTGGTATAAAAAGTTGCATAGAGAATAATATATACTAACGGCGTGACGGTGACCTTAACTTAATTGTATGAATGGATAAGTAAGAGTTGTTTGAGTTTGACTCTATGATTATTTATATATTTCTAGATCAATTATAAAAACTATATAGTATCATATATCTATGTATGAGATAGAGTGTATTGAGTAAGAGTTCTTTGAGTTTGACCCTATATTTGTATGATTATTTCTCATTGGTCTAGGGTTCCACTTTAAATTTCATGCACCTAAGTATAAAAAGTTTTATATGTGTGTCTTTGAAATGGATGCTGTAAAATCATTCTTCTTTTTCACGTATCAATTTTTACTTTTTAATTAAAAATAAAGATAGATACTCTTTAAAATATAAAATAAATAAATACGCATATATTAATAAAAACGTCACTTTGGTTTTTTATACACAAAACATTTTAAATAGAAAGAAAAAAAATTGAAATATGGACAAAACAAATAAACATCCATTTTAGATAGATACGTCAATGCGTCTTTTTGTTAGTATCTAAAGTGATATATTTCTTTTTTTGAAAAACAAATGTTTACAAACACTAATCTAAACACAAGATCTCTAATGATTCAATAATAGTTACAATGTCTCGTACCATAGTAAGAAATTAGTTTCTACCATAACATGCTTTAGAACCCATAAGAACCAATCTACATATTCATAATTTCTTTGTATAGAAAAACGGTCTTATTCCATGTTTAACACAATGATGATCTTCACTACCAATGATAACTCTTTAATGTGAACCAATTCAAAATTCCAATAAATAATCAAAGTGTAAAATTCTAATGCATCAAAAGACGATGAATATTAAAAGGTCTTAGGGTTTATTATTAGAAGAATGGATTGATGGTTTCTAGAGGTAATTGAAATTGTGAAAATTAATTCACCTTCATTAATTAGTTTATTTTTGAAAGAAACCAAATTCTTCTTTATAAATAAAGAGTCTTGTGAAGTGTTATATCATCTCATCCAAGAACAAGTGTGTGAGAACACTTGAAAAAGTCTTTTGTATTGAGAATGTTATCATTTTTTGTAATTATTAAATTGAGAAAGTTTGTAGAGTGACACATAATTTGTGATTGAATTGCAAATTATTGTAATCATATTTGAAATATTGAATATAATTATTGAAGAATTTTCGTAGACATAGACAAGAGACACAAAACTGTATAAATTATCATGTGTTTTTTGATCATTTATTTATGACATGTGTTTCTATATAAAATCTTAGGTTGTCCACCTCTTCCTTTTCATAACTACTATCTCAACTTAGCACTTTATATATCTTAAAATTTGCAACATTTTCTATAATTTAAATGTATCAATCTATACTTTTTTTTTTCAAAGCAAAAGACAATTTTGTTAAACCAACCCTCTCCCACAAGGTGTAGATAGAAGGTCAAGATACATCTTGAGTTGATTCCATAACAACACCCAAACAAGAAAAATAAACAAAACACATCAATACATCCAAAGTCTTTTACCAACTAAAGTCTATTTTGAATTATTTGTCAATTAGACATACACACCTATATGCATACCATATCATATATTTTTAACATATTATTTAAATGTATTAATGTAAACTAAAATTGAAATAGTATTTTATATAATATTGAATTTTCTAAAATATCATATTATATATCAGAATAAAACAAAAAACATCTTGATAAGTGTAAAGTAAATAAAAGCATAAATTAATATAATATTAAAAACTTAGTTAAAATGATAAATTGTTAAAAATTACAACATTGACATTAATTTAGGAGGAAACATTTGTATGAAGTAACTCAACAACTTTTATATATTTATAAGAAAACTATATCCTTCTTATTACATGCATGTGCCTTCATGACTAAGAAGGACTATTTCTACTACTAATATTTTTCTCCCCTCTAACATATATATTAATTAAGACTTAGACTCGTGCGATGCACTGAAAGATAATTTCAAATTATTAATATTTTTGATTATAAAAGCGTAATATAATCAATTATAAAAATATAATATACATATATATTATAAATAATAATAATATTGTTTACTATTATATATAAAATATGAAGATAACTACATTACATATTTTTTAGATTTTTTTTCATAATAAAAATAATTGACTAATATTTTCAGTTATAAAACCATTAAATATTTCTTAAGATTGACATCAATTTTTTTAATGATAAAAATAGTTAGCTATATTTGTAGACGAAAAAAATATTATTTAAGATTAAACTCAACTTTTGTATATAAGATATTCACCTATAAAAAAAATGATATTAATTTGTAAAAGATATTTCACCCAAGAAACAAAAAAATAGTGATGCATGCAAACACATTATATAGTTTTGTATTCATGCATGCATGTTAATATGATTAACATAGTTAGGTACGTAAAAACCTTTTGATATCACTAAGAGAAGTACTTTATTACAAGTAACACATCATGTAATTCTCCCTCTATTTAAACCCTCCAACACTCATTATGATTTCCATCTCTCTTCACCTTTCACTCACACACACTCTCTATCTCCCTCTCTCTCATATATTTATATATATGCAATAAAATGGACAAAAAACCGTGCAATTCATCTCAAGATCCTGAAGTTAGAAAGGGGCCATGGACCATGGAAGAAGATTTGATTTTGATCAATTATATTGCAAATCATGGTGAAGGTGTATGGAATTCCTTAGCCAAAGCTGCTGGTAAATTTTATTTTATTAAAAAAGCATCCATTATTTAATTATTATATTAATTACAAGTTGAGTTCTCCTTCTATTATTTTCTCTATTTTTCTGCATAAACCCTAGGTAGGGTAATACTTTTTTAAAAAATAAAAAATAAATTTATTGATGGATAGGGTACTAATACTAAATATATTATCATTTTTTTTTTCTAGGTCTTAAACGTACAGGAAAGAGTTGTAGACTTCGATGGCTAAACTACCTTCGTCCTGATGTTAGACGAGGAAATATTACACCTGAGGAACAACTTTTGATCATGGAACTTCATGAAAAATGGGGAAACAGGTGAATATGCATATATGATTATCATTGTAATTTATTTGTGTGTATATATATTTATTTTTAAAAGTATATTTTTAACAAATGGTTTATTTTTCTAAATTATTGGTGCATTTGTTCTACCTAGCAACTAGATCTTAATTTTATTTTGAAGAAATGGTATATTTTCTAAATTAATTTTTAACTATTAACCTTTAATTGTCTTACAAAGATGAAAAAAAAAATTGTTTTTCTCTCCTTATAAGTAAGCATACCATGAGAAAAGTTCTATAGAGAAGCATTAATATGATCATGGAAGACTTAGGGGAGAGAACTTTGTGCTTGATAGACTTCAACAAATGGGAGTTTGTAAAACCTATGGCTCATGAAAATATTGATTATGCGTGCAAAATCAGTTTCTATGTTTTTTAAAGGCTTCAAAATGAATATTGTTTTCTTGTTTTATATACATATGGAGGAGTTGGAGAGTTTTCATTTAAAGGTACATGTTAGATATTTTCTTCTTTTTTCTTTCTTAATTTAACTCTCTATCTTTTATTCTCCCTCTCCTTCTCCTTCCCAAACCCTAGATCTCTCTCATTTGTTTTCCTTGAGATATATATATTGTAGTTTTATATGTTTTGTGACATATAATATGCACGGAAGGTTTGGATACTTTGATCTCAAGCATCAATGTTAAATATTGCCTTCTTCTTTTCATTTTGAATTTTCCATTCCCTTAATTCTTTTGAGAAAGAAAAAAAAAATTGAATACATCGAGTGCAAAGTTTTTCCTTCTTTTCTCTAATTTGTTTTTAATTTTTAAAATTCTAAGCATCTATTGTCTATGTTGAGAGATGGAACGAGGTTGGTTCTTTGAGAAATATTCTAACTTTGCTATGTATAATATAATTTTTAAGACTATATAAGAACATTTATAAATATATGTACTATTTGAAATGACCTAAAGGGACTCTTGTACTCTTATTAATAATAGTTTATTTTCTTAAAAAAAAAAATACATTTTTGTTGAATAAAAAAGTAGAATTCCCAAATGAAGTTATTTTTCATACAGCTATTTATTAAAAATATATAAAGCATGCATGCATGTCAAATTATAGAAAATCGGATCATCTCCCACCTCTACATCTATCCATTGCAACTGTCGAAAAATGAGAAAGAAAGATAAAGGAAAAGTGAAAAAGAGTGAAACACTAGAGAGGGAGAATATGAATCTATGAGGGAGAGATAGATCGAGAGGATTAACCGTGGTTGTACATGATTTAAAAGTTTACTTTGTAAAAGGTGAAAAGTTGTCATGACATCCGCCGCCTCTCAACAGAAAAAGATTTAAGTGAGAAGAAGAAAGGTAGGACAGATGAGAGTGAAATGCGAAAACGATGAGAGATATTTAGATGATGGAGAGAATTTAGTAGAACACCTTTGCATACGTCACTGACAAAAAACGATAAAAATGAGGAAAAGAAAGTTAATAGATCTCTAGAGAGGAAAAGATGAGATGATCATTTAAAAAGATAAAAAGAAGATGAAGAGAGTTTAAAAAAAACATACACTCTAAAGAATTCGAATATAATAAAATGATTTTGAATAATAAATAATAGAGACCAAATAAATAAATAAAGTAGAAAATAATTACTAATTTTGTTGAATACATAATAAAAAATAGTTTACGAACTAGGATAGATGGTGGTCAACAAGAATTATTAGTATATATGAAAATGATGCCATTCATTTTCCTATATAGTAATTTATTTTACAATTGGCTATCTCTATATAATGATTGAGAACCAAATAGCTTGGACAAGGTCAGCTTCTATTTCAGGCTGAGCTCATGAAAGTGGGGCACATTAAAATAGCACTCTAGTCACATGACAAAGAAATTTCAAGAAGTTTGGTAAAAATAGATCCAAACCAATGCCATAGCAATTTTTGGCTCTTCTTCAAAGGGTGTGTGAAAAATAAATTTTGAGAGTCTCTTTGATGATATAGAGTCACATAATGCACAAATTAATAAACTAGCTATAGATTCACCCTAGATATATTGTACATTCCCAACCAACAAAACAAAGTACAGAAACACTAAGAAGGTAAATACACCCAAAAAAATAAAATAATTATTCACCTAAGTTTTTCAAATATTACCTTTATTTACATAGTATATATAAAGTTGCTAGCTTTTATAACTAGCTAGGGATAATGAAAATTCCTAGGCAATTGGCACACGTGGCATTTTCTTGAAGAAAGAGCTAGAAGTGAAGTTCAAGAGTGTCATAAAAGAAAATAAATTAGAAAAAAATTAATTGGAGAGGAAAATAAAGAGAATGGAGAGAAATGTAATAAAAAAATGAAAGAGAGAGAGGTTTTGGAAATGTTTGAATTTGAATAATGCATAGTTTCTACCTGAGGGATGTAAGTGAGAAATCTTGATTTTGGTGATCTTGGAGAGCATGGAATCAATTTTCCATTGTATCAAAGGGACCTTCAACATCTTATAAAATAGTCTTTTTATATGTGAGTCTTAACATGCATATCACTTTTTTTCTCAACCAAAGAACATGGTCTTACTCACACACATGCATGTTACCTATTTAATATTTTGTGTTGCTACTTTTTGCTTATCAATAAAATGTGTCACCAATTGACAGCTTTTAATTAATATCAACTTTATGCTTTTCTTTTTCAAGTAACTTCACATATATATTTAGAGCCCCCTCTTTCTTTTTCACACATACACACATGCACACATTTTTGTAACCTATTGTTCTCATTTTACATATTGTTTTCAACACACCACATGATCATTTTAATTTATGTGCATTTTCTTAGTCTCATTAATATATTTAATAAAACTAAATATTCATCTCATAATTGAATTGCAATCTTTATATCGTGGAGAATTGTAATTAAATATTATTTTATATGACTTTATTAATATTATAAAAATATTCAAATACTCTTTTGTTTTAATCTAGTTCACGTTTGCGAAACTTTTTAAAAAATACCATGTTTATGATAATAAAACTCTTTAAGTGATACTTAAATTTGTATGAAAACACTAATTTTTTTAATCTAATTAATAAAACAAATTATGGAAAACGACAGTTTAAATCATTGTCATAAAAGTAACGATTGTGATTGCATCATGATATTTTATATTATGGAAAATTGCAATATTCAAACTTTTCTTAAAATAAATAGTTTATATAATCAAATTTATTTAAGACATAGATAAGATTGTATGACACCACTAATAAACTAACTCATTGATAATTTGAGAAGGCTAGTTAGGTTGATAGAAAGTGAATATGTATCTTATAGCCAAACAAGAAAAGTACTTTTTAGTTATATTTCATTGTCTTTTATACAACTCATATTTAAAAATGCAGGTGGTCCAAAATTGCAAAGCATCTTCCAGGAAGAACTGACAATGAAATTAAGAATTTTTGGAGGACTAGGATACAAAAACACATTAAGCAAGTTGATCATAATCAACAAAATTCCCAACAACAAAAGAGTTCATCAAGTGATCATCATCAAACAAACACTAGCCAAGCTTCAAATTCTACAATGGTAGAGCCAATGGAAAATTATTCTCCAACTTCATACCAAGCAACAAATTTAGAGCCATTTCCAACTCAATTTCCAACAATCAATGATCACAACTCAAGTTGTTGTACCAATGACCACAACACCAACAACTATTGGAGCATGGAGGACATTTGGTCAATGCAATTACTCAATGGAGATTAAATCTTTAAGCTTAATTAATTATATCTCTAAATAATTAATATAAAAAAAATTAAAATAATATAATAATATATTTACATAAGTGCAATTATGTGCCACTAAGCTAGAGTACTATATTATCTGGCTTAATTAATATACTTTTATAATTAATTAGATTTGTTTATATAAGTAGTTTTAATTAAGTTTGGTGTTAAGAAGTAAATTAGTTATGGATTGTAATATATAAATAGGTGCATATATATACTATTATAAGTATATTTGCATGCTTTTTTTTATATAAAGTAAATGAGTTAGTAAGTGGTGGATTATATATGTGATATAAGTGTTTGAGAACCGCAAAAGTTGAAGCATATATATATTCTTAGTGACAAACATGAAGTATTATTTTAGTAAAATCCTATATTATTATCTCAATCACTGCTTTTGTCTCAAATTATCTTATTATGACAAAGTTTTGATTTTGAATCTTTGACTCAAGCTCAAGCTCAAGCTAATGATTAGTTGTCCTTACTACTTTACATAAGCTTTAAAGCATATATTTAATTTATTCATACATACTATATAAAGACTTTTAATTAGTTAGAATAAGAAATTTGTACAAAAGTTAATTAGTCAAAAGTTATACATAAACATGAGTTTTTATTCATTATAAGTTAGTTACTTTTTCTCTTACCTTTACTTGGTTTTTTCTCCCTAGTAGATTAGGTAAGCATTGTGTAAGATGTGAGTGATGGTGAGATATTAATATTATTTTATATAGTATAGTCTCAAACTTATCTTAATGAATATAAATGGAAAGACAACCATGCGAGTATGGGCATCAACTTGCATTCAAATTTTGGAAAAAGAAATTGCCCATACACTGCCTAACTTAAGCCACTAGAAAATTGACACGTGGTTATGAAATAGCAACACATTAGTTATTTTTGGCAAAAACTCAAATCTACTTTTCCTTATTACCTACTTTGGTGCATGGCCATGCAACATATTGGACCCCGACGTAAACCTAATTCTTTGGGGATGAGTGTATAGCTTATAAGTGTCTTCACATGGCCCTCTTAAAAACCACAACATCTACATGTTATACAATCTATATTTATTTACTTCCTTCACATTTTATATCCTTATTATTTTATTTATTTTTAATAAATTAATCCTTATATTAATCTATTAATCACTAGGGGAGTATTCAAAAAAATAGGATTACTATATATTTCAATAGTAATAATTTTATGTCTCATGCAACTCGGTTAGTGAGGTTGGGGGTAATTAAGGAAATTTAAGACTACATTAAGTAAGCATCATAAGATGATTAGTCTCATATTAGGTAAAAATATCCAAACTTATTAGGATAGTTTAGTTGTAGATTTTGGAGAGTAAAAAATCTTAATTATGGTTTGTTAATCTTACCAAAATATATCAATATATTTATTGTATAAATATTTTATATATAGATGGTAATTAAATCACCTTCTTTAATTTTTTAGTTGTTTAATTTATTTTGTTGTTAGAGTTCAAGTGGTTAACAGGTTTCATTTAAAGACGAATCTTTGATGAAATTTACATTCAAATTATGACTAAAACAATCATTGATCAAATGGTATTTATCTTTTAGTCAAATTTCAAGTAATCGAGATTTTTTCATGAATCGGATGATTAAGACAAAAAATAGTATGTTAGTGCTCTAGTTTGATGTTATAATTAGTTGATAATGATTGATGTAGTTACTCTTGTGGAGGATTAGAAGAGAATTTTGTTATATATTAAAGCTAGTGATATAGTAATTGAAAGGGTTGTCATTTAGTGAGAACAAAGTTAGGCCAATGACGACATAAATATTGGAATGGCATTAAAAGTGTACCAAACTTCAACTTTAGTTACCAATACATATTAGGACAAAGAGATGAGAGGGTCACTTGAAACTTGTCCTCTCTTTTGCCTTATCTTATAAAGGAAACGAGGACAATTACTTGTGCCTTTTAACTGCATGCCTATAATTTCTTTTCTTTGTATTAAAAGATGGAATTTCTTACACACCATATATATTTGCCATTCTACTCAATTCAATCACATGTTTTGTGTGCAAAAAACTTTTTCTATTTTTTTTCCATATTTAAAGGGAAAATAGCATGTGATGGATAAGGATCATTCACGTTGGGGGTCGGCCACTAAAAAAAATTAAACTTGACGTGCCTTTTTTTTATTTTTATTTTTTTTAAATGAGACAAAATTAATTATAATTTTAGTATAATCATCAATGCCCTAATCACGGTCAAGTAACAAACTCGATTAGGACCTAAATGGGTCACTCTATTAAGCTTTCTATTAACATGAGAAAAATAACTAATTAAACTTAAAAAGAAGATCTAAGATTTAATAAATAAATAAATAAATAAAATAAAAACAAGAAGACCTAAGAGATCAAAAAGATTGGATGATTGGGCCAAAATAGTCCAAAAATGAAAAGAAATTTGTTGTGGTTGTTCATCTATATATCCTCCAATAATTACTTAAAATATGTATTAAAAATACTATTGAATTGAAGTTTATAACTAATAATTAATTTTATTTTTTTATTATTAGATCGATTTTTCTTGCTACTAAATTTTAAAATTCGATAAAATGTTAAGAATTGTGGAAGACCAAAAGAACATCCATTAGAGTTAAGACATAATTTGTTATTTTTTATAATCAAAATAAAATAATGGAAGTACTAGACATGCGTGTATAATAGCCCTCCACTACAAATTCCTATCAAACAAGTGTAGTTTGTGTTGTAAGCAACTTATAAGATGCCTTAAGTATGTGGTTATGCATTCAATTTCTGACTAACTTATATGATTAAGATAAAATTTAGATCCTTGAAGGAATTAATATTCTTGTTGCATGTGGAGAATACCTTAGAAAACAAAAAAGTTACTAGATGCATGGTAACGTTAAGTTTATTGTAGAAGAACTAAAAGTTGGATTCCAACAACACATATGCAATTGGAGAGAGATGATGAGCTTAACATGTAACAAAGTTTTGGATAATGACTCAACTCTTTTTAAAATATTTTTTTTATATATAAGATGATAAATATACTAGATTTAAATATGTCTTTAGTCTTTATAGTTATAATTTTTTTTTTTGTTATTGTAAGTTTTTTTATTATATTTTTGTTAATATAATTTCATTTTAAAATAATTTTTTCATTCAATTTCTGTTACAAAAATTGTAACACTATAAAATATAATTATTTTTTAACAAATATATATATATATATAATTAATTAAGTTATAACATAAAATTAACCCCAAAATGTACAATCTTCTTACCTTAAAAAATCTAAATTACATCTTCTTATTCATCATTTTAGTCATCTTCCTGCTATAGATTTCTTCACGTTGAATTTGATAAAATAAAAAAAAATAGAAATATATAATGAATTTGATTAAAGGTCCAACCTTGTCACCATGACGAATTCATTCATCACCTCTTACCATTATTATGTATAGAACTAAGACTTGGACTTTCTTATTTGCCCTTCCTCCCTTTACAACTAAATTCTACTATCACTTTTGAAATTTTCTATATACTCCTCTAAAATCCCTTAATCTCCACGCCAAAAGTAAAAACTCTGAATCAGAGTCAATTATAGAACTTATCACCGGACGAATAAAAAGATTATGATAACGATAAATTTAAATACGGTGATGAGTCTTAAATAGATGAAGATGTTGGTGACACTAATGAGATTTATGATGAGGAAAAGAACTAAAATGATGAAGAAGATACAATTTAGGTTTTTGTAGGGAAGAATACTAAAACATTTTAGATTAATTTTAAGTTTGAAAAGGTTATAAATTAGTTATATTTGATTTTTTTTGTTAAAAAATAATTATATTTTAACGGTGTTACAATTTTTATAACATAAATTAAATGAAAAAATTATTTTAAAATGAAATAATATTTACGAGAATGTTAAACAAATAAAAAAAACTTTCGAGGATCAAAATAAGTAAATAAAAATATTATAATTTTATAATTGTAAGAACCTCCAAAAGACTTGTCATATACACACACACTCCATGAAAGCTTTGAAATATAATAACTCCATACTAGTTTCACAACCCACTCCATCGAAAACATCCCACCACTTCCCTCTTCATTTTCAATAGTAGGGTCATGTCCACCGAAAGCAAACAAAATTGAATTTCTAATTTAAAGTATTTAATTAATAATTTATATGAAATATATTTATTTTTGTTGACTTATTTTTTCTTATATTTAAAGTTGGAGTGAGTATTTTATAATTTAATAGTACCATGTACCTTGTAGATTTTGTAGTTTGTTTAAGTTGTAGTACTAGGATAGAGCCATTTGAAAGGATACATATTATTTTATTTTTAAGTTGTAGTTTCTCTTTTTTGAAGACTTTGGTAGTTTTCAGGAACTTCAATGGTTGTAGCAATTTGAAAGATTATAACCATCAAAATTTTTTAGAGCTTAAAAATCGTTGAAATATATATTAGAAAATTGAATTCAATCAACTAAGGTGTGTTTAATTGTAAGAAGAAAGTAAAAAATAGAGAAAAATATGAGAAATAAAATAGAAAAGATTTTTTTTTTTTCGTTTGGTTAGATAGAAGGTGAGAAGAAAGAAATACCATAGTTGTTTAAAGAACAAACATTTATATAAATATAGTACAAATTCAAAAGGTTAACAAAACATGGGGGTGAGTATGGGGATTAGGGGGTAAAAATATGTAACAGGCCTTAGAACTTTGTTTTTACTCAAACAGGCCTTAGAATTTAGAAGTCTTTCGATTTTGTATTTTGTACAAAAATAAATTTTCTTTTTTGAAGATCCATAGACTTCATGTGACCCGATAAATTAGAAAAGTTCTAATCCATAAAGCTTCCCAAACAAGGTAGAAGTCTTTTTGAGAAAAAAAAAAAAGAATTCTTTTTGGTTCATAATAAATTATTTTATCTTTTTTTTTCATCAGTAATAATTAGTTAGATTGTGTTAATTTTTTAGATCAAATATGAGATATTTTTATTGAATCTCCTTTAATATTTGTTAGTTCACTAATCGAATTACTTTTGTGGGACAATAAATTATTTAATATACCTTCTAATTTTATCTTAGTTGACTAAAAATACAATAAACTTTTAATTTGTCATTAAAAAACTATAAATTATCTAAATATGAACATTTTAAGTGTAATTGACAAAAAAGTAAAAAAGAACACTTGTACATTGTACTGAGTATACTATCAATTTTCAGACATATATATTATTATTATTAGTAGTGAACACATAATTAATACTAATAGCTCCATGACTATTTATGGATTGGATTGATCTTGATTAAAATCGTTATCCAACTTATTCACATTGGTTTGATTTGCATAAAAAATATCGTATTTATTTGTGAAAAACATAATTCAATTGAGGATGAATTAGGTCATTGAGTGCATGAGATATTTAAAAAAAATATGTAATAAAATTACATTACATTTTATAAAATTTCAAACACTTTATACTAAATTCTATAATTTAAAATTTTAACATTTTGAATTAAATTAAAACACTTTCACACAAACACGTAAAAGCTTTATTTTATGATATTAATAAATAAAAAATCACAACCTTTTCAATGTGTCGAATTTGTATATTCGTAAACTGAAAATATAAAACTTGCACCCGAACCAAACTACTTCAAATTTAAAAAGACGAATTCAAATTACACCCAACTTTAAACAAGTTCAAATAAAAATACAAGTTGTATTAGTTTGAATCACCTATTAAACAAACAACTTAAACCCTTTCACTCACCCAAACTACATTATTCCAAAAAGAAACATCTTTGAATGCATCTGTTTTCATATAATAATCATCACAATCCTCAACACATATATCTATTTCACCAATAACTAGTGGTTTTAGAGTTTAAAAACACAAAAACATATCCTAACACTAAAATAAACACTAATTTTTTCAACCTCATTCTTGTAGTTATATATTATAATCATGAAAATAACATCAACGGGCATTTGGTCTAGTGGTATGATTCTCGCTTTGGGTGCGAGAGGTCCGGAGTTCGATTCTCCGAATGCCCCTTTTTTATTTTTTAAAACAATTTATTTTTGTAATATTCTTTTTACATTTTTTTTGTTTGAAAATATTGCAAATTTATTTATTAGTTTTTAAATCCATCTTCTGAAGCCTTTCATTTCATTTCACTCTTTTATCCATTTTCTTATCCCTTTTTCATTATCTTCTTCTTCTTCTTCTCTTCATCTTTCATTCCAACACAACAACAACAACAAAAAAACACAACAACAACAATGGCACTAACTACAGCATTAACAACAATCTCAACTGTCACACTTTCTTATCCTACGCATTTTCAAAAACCAATCACAACCGTCCATTTCCCAACAACATCTCTCTCCCACCGCACCACCCGTCTCCGCCCCATAACCGCCGTCTCCGAGCAAGTCGAAAAACTCGGAAACGAGATTTCCAGCCTCACACTCGAACAAGCCAAAACCCTAGTCGATTACCTCCAAGACAAATTAGGAGTAACTGCCGCTTCATTCGCTCCCGCCGCCGTCGCCGCTGCTCCCGCCGCCGCTGAAGCGGAAGCAGTGGTTGAAGAGAAGACGGAATTCGATGTGGTGATTGAAGAAGTTCCGAGTAATTCGAGAATTGCGGCAATTAAAGCGGTTAGGGGTTTGACGAGTTTAGGGTTGAAAGAAGCTAAGGAATTGATTGAAGGTTTGCCGAAGAAATTTAAAGAAGGTGTTTCGAAAGATGAAGCTGAAGATGCTAAGAAACAACTTGAAGCTGCAGGTGCTAAAGTTTCCATTGTTTAGGGTTTCTGAGTTTCAATTTTTCCCCCAAATTGAAAATTTTCAATTTTTAATTTTTGTGTAATTTCATTTCTTAGTAATGATGTGTAGTTTCGTGTTTCGATTTCAAGTTGCTGTGTTGTTGTAGTGAAAAAATGGACTTATTATGATAAACCAATCATTTGAATTTGAATGATGTGATAATTTTATTCAAGGTGTTTTTGCATTTATCATTTTTTATTTGTGCATTATCCTTTTAGCTAGGTTTGGTTTGGATGGATAAAAAAATATTTAAATGATAATGAAGTTAGTATTGTTTGGACTTTGGATAGTAGGAAAAATCCATCTTTTCTTTATTGGTCGTTCTAAATTTATTTTTGTTTCTTACTTTTGATAAACATTTATTTAATACTACATATCTTATCTTGATTGGTACCCTAATTAGCAACAACCATAGTGTTGGCCTCTGTTTGGATAAGATTTTGTACCCATGATTGCATTGCATCACAACCTATTTCAAAGGGTGAAACTGAAACAAAATGATTGTGATTACAAGGTGTTTTTGTATGAGGAACAGTTTAGGTTAGACTTATGTAAATTTATGATTAAAGACATATAGCAAATAAAGTGGCTGCTGTTAACAAAACTCTCAAAAAGTTTTTGTTTAGAGATTGCAACCAAAAATGGAGACTTAGTTCGATGTGGTTCAATGTAGCTTTGTTTCAAATAGCCAAATTAGCAAACAATCATTTTATTGCATCTATATACAATTTGAATGTGATTTATAGAAGCTTTAATTTAGAGCTTCCATTCGATGGTGTGCTGCGATTGTAATTTGGCAAATTTTCTGATAAATGCTAAATGAAATGAGTTATTTTTTTTAAGTGGGAAATGATAGATGACTATCAAAATTACTAGTAATCGAATAGTAGGTTGAAATGAGAATGTGTTTGTAACACAATGGAAGGATTGTAACAACCTAACCTCTCCCTTAGTGTGGATGCTATTGAATAAGGAGGCTTTACATGAGTTCAAACCCATTGGATAGTGTATATCCAATTATTATGGAATGTTCTCCACATAACGTTTCTGTTTTCCATTCTCAAATGATTTCTAAATTTTGAAAATAATATCAAAGATGTTATAATTTTAGACACCTAAACGTGATTTTCTAATTAATAGTAAGAGTAGCAAGCAATATTTCTTTTGTGTGAGAACCGATAAGTAGCATGCGTAATGGTGGGGATGTTCAATTCAATTAATTATATTTTTTAAATAAAAATGGTGGGGATGAAAAGTAGGTTTGATTATGAGTGGGTTTAGGTTTAAGTTTTCCAATCCAACCAAAACCAACTTCTCATATCCTGATCCAATTTCACCTTATTTGAACCGGTTGCAAGTAAAACGGGTCATACAAGTAGATTTATATCAGGTTATTGAACCATTTTTATTGAATTATCGGATCATACATTTTTTTTATTAGTTACTTATAATCATTTTCTTTTTAAAATGGTCATTAGTATGAATGAGAGAACTAAGATTCTCATCGAAAGACGTTAAATAATTTGAGTCATTGTTATAATGGTCTTTGTTAAATATGATGAAATTGTATCTTTTATACCCAATATTTTTCACCGTCTATTTCTTGTACGGTCGAGTTTGATTATCTATGATTCGATTTTTTTAACCTAAAACTAACTGTAACAGCTCACGTATGATTGTCTTTCATCATTTGTTCATACCTGATTCGTGTTAACCACTAAATATTCATATGCTACATTACCCGTTACATAAAAATAAGTTAAATTACATTCGTGGTCTCTTAACTTAATTTCATGTAACGTTTTAGTAATTTGTCTTTTTTTTTTTCGAGTTGATCCTTTATTTTAATTTTAAGTGACAATTTGATATTTTATGTTTTAAAATTTCAACAATGTTATCATTTTTTATACAAAAATTCAAAAAAATCATCTAAATTTTCAACCAAAACCCATAAAATTAATAATCATCTTCAATATAATGCAAATTTTATCAAATATTAAATACACTCATATTTTCATCTCCAACAACATCAAATAAATAATGAAAATATGAGTTTATTTCAAGATCTAAGTTATGAATTTGATTAAATTTGTATTTTATTGAAGATGATAATGAATTTTATGGGTTTTGTTTGAAAATTTTGATGAATTTTTTGAATTTTGGTAAAAAAAATAGACAACATTGTTGACATTTTAAAACATAAAATATCTAATTGTCACCTAAAATTAAAATAAAGGACCAACTCGAAGAAAAAAAAAGACTAAAATGTTAACTGAAATTAAGTTAAGGGATTGCGGATGTAATTTAGCTCATAAAAATAATACATGTACCCTATTTATATTTGTGTAGATATCCACATAATAAATATTTAACTTACTTTTAAGTATCTGCTAATGTTAGTCAATATATATATCATCTTTGAATAAAAAGATATCATTTATGTACAAATATTATATTTATTTTGTTATAATTTAATTCTCCATTTTATGTGGAAAAAAAATACTAATACACAAAAACATTAACACACAAACAAAAAAATTTATAACATATTCACTCCGTATCATAATAGATATCATTTTAATAAAAAAAATTAAAATAAAAAATATTTTTAATAACTTTTATTAAAATGCTTTTCAATTATTACTATTAACAAGTTTTAAAATATTATTATATTTTATATTAATAAAAGAAAAGATTACTATTAATTAAGTTAAATAATTTAAAAAAATGACTTGTTTTTCTTGTAATTATTTCGTTGTTAACATAATTGCAAAAACCTTAAAAACATTTATCATAGGAGGAAGTATGAATTTACTAATTGTTATTAGATACTGTTATTTATGAGCAAGCACATATACGATTAGATCTGAGTCTATAATTTATTATACTGATTTATTTTTAATATCCCTATCCTTGATGAAAAGGTGGCATGAATTGAAGCGTGCAGAGTGCATTTACGTACCATACTATAATTTATGCCTCCTCAACACACCAATCAAACGTAAATATCTCCTTCCCTTTTCTATTGCTACATTGTACTATTATTTTAATTTTTATAGAAGAATTTAAATAAAATTTTATCAGAACAATCGTTGATTATATCTTATTTACTTTATGCTTGGACTTCAAATTAACAATTTAACACCAATAATAAATATATAATTTTAATGTAATTTATTCTTCCTTTAAACTAATTTATTTATAATTTTACCATTTATCTTTTTAGATTACATACAATTTTATAATTCTATATTTAACTAAATAATTGGTTTTCTAAATATAATTATACTTATGTGTAAGAAAATATCTGTTTTGGTATGTCATTTTTTCTAACAATTTTTTTATTAATCTATTTTATTTACAAATTTATTCTTCTTGACTAATTAAATGTTTACTCTTTTAGATAGTTAAACAAATTGATATTACAAAAATAATAATACAAATTTTGATATTTTTTATTAATAATTTCTCAACAACAAGTCAACAACAAACAATAATAATAAGTACCGAGAGAAAATGAAACGAAACTTGTCATCATCTCGGGAACTTTCGATATTTTCAAAAACCACATTCTACTATAATCTCTCACTGTCTTTTTTTTAATTTATTTTTTTGGATATAACTTATCGTACTATTCTCTATTACTAAAATATTATTTATTTTAAATTTGAATAATAATATTAAAAATATACCATCTTTATAACCAAAGAATCACATTCTTCTTCATCTTTTTTCTTCTACTATCATATTCTCACTTCAATGCTTTCAACAATAGTTTCAAATTTAACATCCTAAATAAAAAATTATTCTCCAGCTACTACACTATTTTTCATCCTTCAGGTACCATTTTTATTTTTCATTTTTTACTATTTTTTTTTCTTTTCATTTAATGTATTCACTCGGTTCTTTTATGTAAACTAATAAAATCTTGATATGCTGTAGATTTTTTATTTTTTTTACTTTTTTTTTGTGTTTGTGGTTTAATTTAATTTATTAAAATTTTCCATTAGTGGGTAATGTTCTAAGTTTCAATTTTTGTGTTGTTGTTCCATTTCATGTAATGTAACAAAAAGCCCTAGAAATTTGTTTTTTTTTTATTTATTTTTTTATTTATTTTTTGACATGTTTTTTTGTTTGTGTTTTTTTAGATTAGGTTGATTTGTACGAGGAAAGTTTTGTTCTTTTTTGATGGGTATGATTGAAACTCAAATCAAGGAACCGTGTGGGGTTTCTTCTACTTTAGAAGAAAATTTCAAGGTTCAAGGTTCAGAAGAGGAGAAGAATGAGGTGAAAAAAGGTTTTGGAAGTTTGAAAAGTGTTGAAGATGATGAATGTTGTAAGGTTGATGAGAATGGTGTTGGAGTGAAAAGTTTGTGTGATGATGGTGTTGTTGAAGTTAAGAGCAGTTTTTTCGAGACCGAGGTTTCGGTTTTGAGGGAAAATGATTATCAAGGAAGTGATGGGAGCATTGTTTGTGAGAAGTTGGATTGTGAGGGGAGAGTAGAAGAAGATGCTGTTTTGAATGGTGATGGTGTGGTAGTTGTTGATGCTGAAGAGAGAAAAGATGGGAATGTGAAGGAAAAAGATGAAAATTGTGATGTGAAAATTGTGACTATTGAAGTTCCAATAGTAGAGACAAGTGAGGGAAAGGTAGAAGAAGTTTCTGTTTTGAGTGGTGATGGTGTGGTTGTTGTTGATGGTGAAGAGAGAAAAGACGAGAATGTGAAGGAAAGTGATGAACGGGAAAAAGGAGAAAATTGCGATGGAAAAATTGCGACTATTGAGGTTCCGATTGTGGAGATAAGTGAGAACAATGATGTTGAAATGGAAGATTTGATTGTGGAGGATTTGATCGATGAAAGTTACGGTTTTTCTGTTGGTGATTTTGTTTGGGGTAAAATTAAGAGTCATCCTTGGTGGCCAGGCCGAGTTTACGAAGCCTCTGATGCGTCTGATTTTGCTTTGAAGGTGAAACAGAAGAATCGACTCTTAGTGGCTTACTTTGGTGATGGAACATTTGCTTGGTGTCATCCCTCCCAATTGAAGCCCTTTAAGGACAATTTTGAAGATATGGTGAGACAGAGTTGTTCCAAAGGTTTTACGAATGCAGTGCAAGAAGCCGTGAACGAGGTTCGAAAGATTCTGATTATGAAGATGAGTCGTTCGTTTGCTGCGGAGAAAACTATGTCTGAGTTTGTTACACTCTCGGCAAAAAATTCAGGAATCAAGGAAGGAGTTCTTGTGCCGGAAAGTGGCATAGAGAGACTTTCGTCTGTTACAGTTGAACCAGCTGAATTACTTTCTCAAATGAAACAAATTGCTGAAATCATCGATGTTGGTAGTGTTCTTGAGCTGGAATTTTTGAAGGCACGGCTTTCGGCTTTTTTTCTGTTGAGAGGAGGATATAAGTTACCTGTTTACGAGGATCCCAAGCGGGTTTCCGGACTTGAAGATAAGGATGACACAGTTGATGTTGAAACTGCAGTGGAAGCACAGTTTCAAGGGCCATTTGAAGAGGACTACTCTACGCTGCCGTTGAGTCCAAAATCCGGCGAACCGTGTCATTCTCCGGAGATTTCAGGAAGTAGATCGAACCGTAGAAGAAAGCAGAAAAGCATTGCTGACATTATGTGGGAGGATAAAGATAAAGATGTTCATACAAAAAATAAAGAAGAGGATGCAAGTGATGAAGTTCTCGATGCAATTGCGTCACGAGGTAGAAAGAAGAGAAAAGATAGCGAGGATGTAGCGACATCTAAACCAGTTCGGAAGAGAAAAGAGTTTGTTATAGATACCGATGGAAACTCTGCAGGTTCTGGAAAAGAAGGCCGTGGAGACAAGAAAAACAGTGACAAGGTCAAATCGCTGCATTTGAACAAGAAAAAAGAAGCTTTCGGCAATGAAAGCGTCGTCAATGGAAGCAAAGAAGAAGAAAATGATGAAGGGAAGTCGAAAGAAGAAAATGAGAAGGGTTTTTTGTCGAGGGAAAGGAAGAAAAGCAAGTATTTGTCTCCTCCCTTCACTACTTCAATCAGGGAGCTTGTGAAGGGAAGTAAAGGAACAAAAGCTAGGGATGCTGTCCGGCTTTCTTCTCCGATTTCAAAGTGTAACAGTGTGGCATTTCTAGAGTCAAAACTTTCTGATAGTTCGAATCACCAAACACAAGATGATGAGGAAAAGGCTATTGATCCAGAGAAAGTCAAGGTTTCTTCGGCCAAAATTCTGTCTAAACTTCGCAGTGTCGCTATTAGTCCACAAATCTCTAGGGAAGGTGCTTCTTTTGATAGATTTGTGGACTTTATTTTGGTCATGAGAAGTTCATTATATCGCGAAGGATCGTTATACAAAGCATACAAGAAAGTTTTACCGGGGAGGAAGAGAAAGAAGCCAGAATCCAAATCTGAACTTGAGATGCTGGGGAAAGATCAAAATCAATCTGATCATGTATCACCCGATGAAGATTCTGCGCCAATAAAGAGAAGAAAGGAGAAGAAAACTACAAGCGTCCAAAAATCGACGAGAGCTTCTGAAACCAAGACTGGTGAAAAGGGGACTGATGAGAAATCTTCGGCAGCCGTGCTCTTCGTGTCATTTTGGCCAGGATCCACTTTACCTTCGAAATCTGATCTCATCACAATGTATAGTAAGTTCGGAGCTCTGAACGAATTAGAAACCGATATGTTCCGTACTAATTACACTGCTCGAGTTTCCTTCCTAAGAACCCATGATGCTGAAAAGGCATTGAACCATTCTCAAAACAAAAACCCTTTTGAATCTTCAGAAGTTACTTTTCAGCTCCAGTACGCATCTTCCGATGGATCCAAGTCTGTAGGAGAACACAGTGAAAGATCAAAGTCCAAAGCTTCACAATACAACAAGCAGAAAAGCGAGACTCCAACCACACCATCGGTTTCACCGTCACAAGGTAGTGAGAAAACTAAACTGAGCTTCATAAAAGGAAAACTTCAAGGTCTGGTCTCAATGCTCGAATCATCCGACGAAAAATCACCTGAGTTCAAGACGAAGTTAGAGATCAATGTAAAAAGTCTTTTGGAGGATGTGAACAAAATGGCCGAATCTACATCGTCGTAAAAATCACAATCGGTAACCGGTAATTATGTATTTAATGAGTAATTATCATGGTAGGTTTAGTGACAATATGCCATGTACTTGATTGAATCTGTCTTGTCTTTATTTTAGAGTCTTTTTTACTATGCTATTTACTATATCAGATTATGTTGTTGAACATGGAACCCTTTGCATGATTATTAATCTTTATAGAGAGAGGTTAATATCTTTTTGGATTAGTCAGTGATATGCAAACAGATTTTAAGGATTAAAATATATGTTTGTTTTAAATAGTATTGTGTTATTTCTCAGTTTATGAGATGAAATTATAGCCATGAAGAGATACAAGCAGATTTCAAAATATATTTGGTAATATACGATGAAGTAGCAAATTACCCGTACATTTGCATGTGTCGTTGCTATAGTTTTTATGGACATGGATGTCAATGTGGATGGAATGAAAAAAGATATGACAGTAACTATGTGAAATGTGGATCCTGGGAAGGGTGGTCAGTGTTTGGAAATTCTTTTTATCTATGTAGCACTGACACTTCTGATTGAAGGTGTATTCTGATATCAAACACGTGTCGTTATCTGACACTGATATTTTGTTGGTATTTTGTGAGTGTTAGTATCCGAATTTCATATCTTTTTATACTATCGTCTAATACAAACTATGGAATGTTTGCACTTGGCAAAAACGTACAATGTTATCCAACATGTTTGGTATTAAGATTGGGTTGTCTGAATCACGGTTACCGCTGTAATTTTGCAAAAGCTAGCATAGAAAATGGTTTATGACTAGACAAAACTAAAAACTAGGTTTTGACAATCATGTTGAGGTGTCATCTTTGGTTTGCATAGGTTGGAGATATCATAGATTAAGCAAATGTTTGGATTATATTGAGTTGGTCAAATTGCGGTGGACCACTTTAATTTAGGTAAAACTGCATTTTAGACTTCAATAGAATTATGGTGTGATTGTAATTTTGTCAAACTCATTGCAAATCATCCATGCTCAAAATTTGGCATATACAAGCTTTTGGTTTTACAATAGTGGAAATTATTTTTTGAACGAGTTAATGTTGTTAACTTAACTTTGATTAAGAGTGTATTGAATACAATATAGTTAATGAGCCTTATTGTTTAAGATTTAAAAAAATATATATTTTTATAGTATTTTATATTTTTTTTATAACATTTTTTAAAAATAATTTAAAAAATAAAACTTTAAATAAAAAAATTTGTATAAATAGTTTATTTTAAAATATAATTTTAAGTATTTTATTTGTTTACTATAAATTTTTTTCAAAAATGAAATTTCGAAAATTATTGAAATAAAAGGCTATTTTGGGAATTCTTTTTTAAAAGTTGAAAGATATATATTTAATTTAAAGTGACTTTTATCATATTAAAATCTTTAATAATAATTATTTAAATTATTGAATATTAAAATTAATTTTTTAATCAATAACAAATGAATTTAAAACAATTTTTTACTATATTAAAGTAAATTACTATAAAAATTATTTTTAAAAATATAAAGTCAAAATTATTGTTTTGAAAATTTTAAACAATTAGACTCAATATTTAAATACACTAATATAAAAATGAGTTACCCAAAAGACTTACGATTTAACAATTATTCTGGCGGTAAAACTTTTAACCTCTAGAAGTATTCTAAAAGAAAAATCAATTATACTTGAAAGGATTAAATATTTTATGATCGATTGTATATTTTTAAATATTTGTGAAAGTAAATTCTATTGTTGTTTTCAAAGGTCAAATTGCAAATTTTACAAAAAAGAAGTAAAGTTTTTGTAGAAAAAAATGACTAAAATAGATTATGAAAAAGTATTTGTACAACCTACTTTTTATATAAACTTTAATACAAATATTTAATTTGTGTCTATTTTTAATACAAAATTTATATTATCGTCACATTTGACTTTTTACATCACATCAAATCAAAGTAAATCACACTCTATAAAAAAAACTCATAAAAATTATTTACTCATTATATCAATAAATTTTTTTTTGCATTATTAGATCATTATATTCTGGACTTTTCACATAGCGAAAAATTGTGTATCTTATTTTTTTTTTTATATATAATATTAATATATTTGAAGGTAAAAAAATATCAATTATAAGGAAGGGGGGTTTGAATTATAATTGCCCATTTTAAAAATTCTGTTTTAAAAATAAGATCACAATCCAAGATTGATCTTGATAGTGATGAAGATCGATCTTGGTTTTGTTGAAGATCAATCTTGGTTTGCTTTAAAAACAGTAAAATCAATTTTATCAAAATATGATTTGATTGTAACGCATAAAATAAATAGAGATAGAGATAGAGAGATCACACAAGGATATATCCTGGTTCACCCAATCCGGGTTACGTCCAGTCCTCACAATCGTGTGATTTTTCACTAAGTGTTCAAACAAAGATCGTTCTTGGTTTTCATGGATCAATCTTGATCTTTACACAATTCCTACCCTTCTACCTAGAAATGATTTCTTCAATTCTACCTTACTGTTTTGGAAAGGCTTTAACATGTTACCTTTCAAAACATGAAAGGATTTTTACAATTTACTCAAGATTTGACAAAACAACCTTGAGTTACAAAGTGATGGATATTTACTCAACTCTTGTTTGAGAAATATATTCTGTAAATAGACCTCAGTTGTAAATGATTACAACACAAAGATTAAAACAAAACAACAAACTATAAGAAAGATTTTGAGACACTTGAGTATGATCGAAAAGATTGATCTTTTGCTTGGTGCTGATTGTTGTGTTTTGTTCTTCAACTTGCAGCTGCATTTATAGACTCCAAGAAGGCTTAAGACAGCTCATGTGTCCGTTGGAAAGGGACCAGCTGTCATAAAAGAGTTGTTGGATAAGTTCTGCCAAAAGCAAGATTGATGAGCTGCATCAGAAGATCGATCCAGGATTTATCTTCTGGTTTGTGATGAACTAGCCTTGTACTTCTGTGATTTGTGTCAGTATATCAGCCTTGAGTACATGCTTTTCTGTTACGTGTGCAGGCTTTAGAATAGTTCAAATCAGTAGTGTACTTTGCTACTTGTAGTCTTGTACTTGCATTTGCTTTTCAAGAAGAATGATCTTTGTAATATGCCTTTATTGAAGCATGCCTTTGATTCTTCAAATTCTGGTACAAATGTGACTTGGATTGATCTTTTGTTGATTCTATATGAGAGTATAGGATGAATATTGTTTCCAGGATTGATCTTTGTTTTCCAGAACTGCTTCAAGATCAATTTGCGTTTTCCAGAACTGCTTCAAGATCAATCTGCGTTTTCCAGAACTGCCTCAAGATCAATCTGCGTTTTCCAGAACTGCTTTCTTTGATTTGATTTGTGATGTTTGATACCTATCTTGTTTTCACATACTCAAAAACACATGTTAAATATCAAAACACTTAGAATCATAATTAGAATTCTTAATTAACTTTTTGTTTGTTTTCATCAAAACATTAAATTGAGATTTTGTCTCAACAATATTATCAATTTTTTTTTTATATATAACAATCATAAATTATTAAAATAATAGTGATAAAATATTAAAATATTCTCAAACCTTTATAGTTTTAAAAAAGTGACATCTTATATTGTATGTTCCATCTCCACTTATGTATCTCTCTTCTCTTACATGTATGCTCAATTTGTCTTCTTTACCTTGTAATATATACTAATAAAATATAATTATATACTCTAAAACCATATTTAGAGTATATACGATATAAGGTGATACTATTTGTTATATGTGAATTATTTTAATTAATATGTATATTTTTTTTAAGAGTGACACGATATTGAAAAGTAAGAAAATTGATGCATTTCGCAAGAAGAAAATATGAAAATAGTAAAATGAATATATTTTATTTGATTGAATTGTGTGACTTGTCAAAATTGTATAACTTGATAAAATTGTAATTCTAACTTTTTCAAGTTGTCTACTATGTATAAATTGTATAAAACTCTAATTTTTTTTTTAAATTTCAATTATAATATTTTAATTAATACTTAAATAATTAGATTATTAAACTAATATATTTTAAAGTTTTATCAATAATATATCACTAAAAAATTACTTAAAATATACTACTACAAATAAAAATTAATATATTTAAAAGACTGTAAATATATTTAACCATTTTTTATTTATTTATTGAATCTCTTGTAACTAGAAAAGTCTATGGGTGTGTTTGGTTCCAAGAAGAAAATGAGAAGAGAGAAAGAGAGTAAGAAGAGAAAAATAAAGTAGAAATACGTGAGAAATAGTGTAGTTTTAATAAATTGTTTGGTTTAAGAGAACCAAAAAAGATAGAAATATACTTAAATTTAAAAAGACAAAACTATCTTTATGTTAAAAATTAATATAATTTTTATTTAAATACAGTTTTGTTATTAATTTAATTAATTTTTTTATTACTTTAGTAATCAATTATCAAATTTAAACAAAGTAGTTGCATTTAAATATTGAGGTAGTTATTATTTTAATTTATCTACATATGTATTACTACAGTATCTATTAAAATTGATTAAATTAAAAATTTTAATACATAAATAAATGTTATTAAATCATTAATGATTTAATTTTGGTAATACAAAATAATTTTTTTTGTATATTCTAGAAGTCCCATATAATAATTTGTTGTTGGGTAAGAAATTAAAAAAAAAAAAAAGTCTCAATACCTAAAGAAATTGAGTCTTATTTTACAACTTCTTTCTTTCCAACATCTTTCTTTCCAATCACACCCTATAACTTGTTGGAAAAGTGATGTTCTAATCGGGTCGGGTCGTAGATCCGATAAGTTGGATCATTTTCTGAACCCTACCAAAACCCTGAAACTTCATTTTTTTGAAACTTCATTTTCTTCAAGCAACTTAACTACAATGGCGAAATCACATGCAGCCGGTTTATTCTCGGCAATAACCGCCACCATCTCTGCATCACGTTTTTCTCAAACTACTTTTTCCGATGGAGCCATTCCTTCATCTTCATCTTCTTCTGAAACCGAATCATCTTCGAAGACACGAAACAATCATCCCAGGACAACATCTTCTGGATTCGATCCCGAAGCACTCGAAAGAGGTGTTAAAGCTCTCAAGGATATTTCATCTTCATCACATGCTAAAAAGGTTTCGCTTCATTTCTACCTTCCTTTTTTTTTTTTTTTAAATTCTTTTGTATCGTGTTAGGTTTATTTTATATTTGTTTCTCTATTTTTGAAGGTGTTTGAAATTTTGAAGAAACAAGAGGAGACTAAGCAAGTTGAGTTTGCTGCTAAAGTTGCCGAGTTTCATCAAATGAAAGCACAACAAGAGACTGTATGTTTAGTTCAAGTTATCATATTTTTGGTTTTTTAAGTTCTTTTATATTTTATTAATTGTACTTTATTTAGTATTCTTGTGTAGTAAGGAGAGTAAATCAAATTGCTAGAGGCAGGGGGAGACCTAGAAAAACTATAAGAGATGCTAATCTATTAGGAAAGACGTAAAGATAAATGATTTGGAAAATAGATATGTTATATGACGTCGTTTGATCCATGTAGCCAACCCTACTCAGTAGGATAAGGCTTGTTGTTGTTGTTGTTGTATAGTTTATTTAGTATTCATTATCATACACATTTTGGTTGGGAGTGTTCATTTTTAGTCAAGTTTGTTTTTAGAGAAGAGAGAATTTAAGAGAAAAATT
The DNA here is from genome assembly GCF_000331145.2 of Cicer arietinum. Taxonomy (NCBI): domain Eukaryota; kingdom Viridiplantae; phylum Streptophyta; class Magnoliopsida; order Fabales; family Fabaceae; genus Cicer; species Cicer arietinum. The sequence continues at coordinate 614,053 of NC_021161.2, forward strand.
ATGTAGAGCAAGTTATGAAACGCCGTACACATCATTGACACTGACACATAGAGACGACATGAGTAAGAATTTGAGATAATCCAAGTGATTGAATGTAACTAGATGCGTTGGACATCACATATGCGTTTTGGTTGCGAATGTTCATATTTTGGTTGAGAATATTTTTAGTCAAGTTTGGTTTAGAAAAGAGAAAATTTGAGAGACAACTATTTGTAGCTCAAGCTATGTAATTAAATACTGAGAGAGATTGACATAGACACCAAACACGCTTTTGACAATGAAACATAGACACCAATAATAGTTTGAGAAAATATAATTAGTTGAATGTAAGTATGTAACTACATTTGTCTGGAAATTTCTTCAATCTGAAGTGTCGGTGTGACATAGAGCACATAGACACCAATAGTAATTTAAGAAAATAGTAGTGATTGACTGTAAATATGTAACTCTATATGTGTCAGACACAGGGCAATTCTTCAACCTGAAGTGTCGGTGTGACACAGAGCACAAGTACTATAGCTTGAAGGTGTTTTCATTTGTTCGACATGTGTCGGATACTTGAACACTTATATGACATGAGTGCGACACTCTATTCTATTGTTGGAAACTATAAATTATTTTGGCTCAGTTTGTTGAAGACATGGCTTGAATTGATTAGATCATTTTTAGATATTTGGTATTAGATGGCTGGATTGATGGTGAAAGACATTGCAATAGTTCATCATCTTGTTGTAGTTTTTTCTGTTGTTGTTAAGAAACAAAAATGTTCAAATTGTACAATGATGTCTCTCAGTAATGTTATGTGAGAGTCGTTATCATAGGTTAAGTGTAACAATACTTAACAAGTTATCTTGTCTTGAGATGATAATGAATGTATAAATCGTGATTATAAATTTAAATATTTTATAAATGATGATGTCCATTTAATTTTATCTAAAATTATATAATAATTTTTTAGTTGTACAACATATTTGTGTTGCATGTCCTATATTTTGGACATTATCAACGGGTCTTGTGCAGGTGTACTTGTCTGTGTATATGCTTCATATCTAGTTTTCTATCTTTATTAACTGACCTCAGAAGCGCAAATACAAGTATTCATATAACATTAATTTTAGAATTACTCTCAAGCTAGCTTACCGCTAACAGCCTTAAAGTATTAGTAGTTACAGAAGACTAACTCTAGCTGGAAACCTCTAGAACACCAATAGCAATGTTCAGGGGATTACACCTTTCGGTACTGCCTATCGATTTTTATTATTATAAGTTGATGTTGTCTGATAGCTTAATAAATCGTATCCATTGTCGTGGAAGTTTTAGCTTCATGATGAAATAAGTTTATTTCGTTGAAAGTATGGCCTTAAACAACTGAATATTTGTGTGAAAGTGAAACCTTGTCTGCTCCTGTTCTCTGTGTCTTGTGTTTTGTTTTTCCGCCTTATCAATTAGTTTGCCACTTTGCCTGACAGGAAAGACAAAGGTTTTTATACGAAGAAGAAAAAAAGCTGGCCCAGATGAAGGCGCAAACAAAATCCCAGATGGATAAATATGAGGATGAGTTGGCAAGGAAGAGGATGCAGGTAATACATTAAACCTTTTATAAGTTGGGAGTTTTTTTTGTCATCTATTGAGTCGTTTCCTATTCTTGCATATGATTGTTAGGCCGAACATGAGTACCATAGAGTAAGGAACCAAGAGCTAGTAAAATTGCAAGAAGAATCATCAATCAGACAGGAGCAAGCTCGACGTGCAACAGAAGAACAAATTCAAGAACAACGAAGGCAAACTGAGAGGGAAAAGGCTGAGATCGAACGTGAAACAATCAGAATAAGTACTATGGCAGAAGCAGAAGGGAGAGCGCACGAAGCAAAGCTATCTGAAGAGATTAACAGGCGAATACTAATTGAACGTGCTAATGCAGAGCAAGAAAAATGGATTTCTATCATAAATACTACCTTTGACCATATTGGAGGTACATTTTTACCAGATGCACACTATATATTATGCAATTAGTATTTGTGGACTTGAGTGCATGGACTACAACATTATGTATATATGCTTTTACTTTTAAAATGAAATTTTACGAAGATATTTGTGATAATGGTATTTTATCATTTTTACTTGCACCATGTTGTTTAATCATTAGTCGGCATAATTGTAGTTTGTGAGTTGTATTATTGTTTACTTTTTTCCTTGTTATTTATTGGTTCCCACTACGTGATGCATTGTAGCTTAATCGGATGATGAACTTAATCAGTATTTTTGCTTGGCTAGGTTAGACCAACTCCTAACCAGTCCCCAAATTTGAAAATTCAAGCTATCTTTTTCAGGGGGTGTAAGAACCATTCTAACAGATCGAAATAAGTTGGTTGTAGCAGTTGGTGGAGTGACTGCTCTGGCAGCGGGGGTCTACACAACAAGGTATATAGTGTCCAGATAGTTTGAATGAGCTACTAAAAATGAGAAAGGAGGGCAAAAAAGTAATTGGGTGTTATATTGCCTGGCCTAGCCCATTATTAGAGATAATACAATTTTAAGTTTTTACCTCTATTTATCAGACTATTCCTTATTTCAGTGCCATATTTGCATGCTATGCATAATTTATATTCACATTGAACATAATGTAGGGAAGGCGCACGGGTTATTTGGGGATATGTTGATAGAATATTGGGACAACCATCATTGATCCGAGAGTCCTCCAGAGGGAAATACCCCTGGTCTGGCATGTTTTCTCGAGCCAAGAGCACCCTTTCTCGACGTAGTGATCTAGATTCTGCTTCAAAAAATGGAAAGGGTTTTGGCGATGTAATTTTGCATCCATCTCTTAATAAAAGAATTGAGCAGCTGGCATCTGCAACTGCGAACACAAAAGCACATCAGGCTCCATTCAGAAACATGCTTTTTTATGGCCCTCCAGGAACAGGAAAGACAATGGCTGCCAGAGAGTTGGCTCGTAAATCCGTATGATTTTGTACTTAACTATTGGTCTTGTTGTTCTGGTTTAATGATTTTCAATTGTTTCGTAGTATCTACCTTATTTTGTTTCATTAGTAAGCAATTGTTTCAAGTGGAAGTCCTCAGCATATTAGCAAAATTATCTCCTCATTTATCAGATTTTTCCCATTTTCCTTTTAAACTTTTTTTGCTGACAATAACTTTCTTAATGTCTCTACAACTATATTTTTCACCTGGCTTTCTTAAATCTATAAAAGAAAGGAAAACCTAGAGATTAATGAGTTGGATAGAGATATGTTATATGATACTCCCTCTAGAATGAAATATAAGCAAAAATCAAATGACGCCATAATGATCTACTCCCTCTTGAATGAAATATAAGCAAAAATAGGATTTAAAAAGTTGATAATCCATGGTTGTTGTCTTTCTTAACTTAATTCCAGGTCCTTGTTTCTGTGAAATTTAGTAGATACTAGCTACAAGTGAACATTCAGCACCATGCTTCTGGTTCTTTATGTTTTTACAATAATCAGAGTATATCCTGAACATTTGACCTTATGTGCTCATAATTTCTTAAACTGGTTTTCTTTCCTTTTAGATAAATTGTTATTTTTTCTGCTTTTTGTTTTCAATTTAATTCAGGGATTGGATTATGCGTTGATGACTGGAGGGGATGTTGCTCCACTGGGATCGCAGGCTGTAACAAAGATACACCAATTGTTTGATTGGGCCAAAAAGTCAAATAGGGGTTTACTGCTTTTCATTGATGAAGCTGATGCATTTCTGTGCGAGTAAGGAGTGCTTCTTCCATTCCATGTTTTTTCTTATATTATCCTTCTCTTTGCCTTTGGCAACATTAAATGATTATGATCTGCTAGATTCCAGCATGGACATGACTTCGGAGCATATTTCGTTACTTTTAAAAACTCCAAAGAGTGTGCAAAAGTTGCATTGTTATTGAAACTAACATTCTTTGAGAATTATCTGAGTAAATTGATTGAATTTTTCAGGCGGAACAAGACATATATGAGTGAAGCACAAAGAAGTGCACTAAATGCCCTTCTCTTCCGCACTGGTGACCAGTCTGAAGACATAGTCCTTGCCCTTGCGACAAATCGTCCCGGTGACCTAGATTCAGCTGTTGCAGACCGTATTGATGAGGTCCTAGAATTTCCCTTACCCGGAGAAGAGGAACGTTTTAAACTTCTTAAGCTCTACCTGGACAAATACATAGCGCAAGCTGGATCACAAAAATCCGGTTTATTTTTCAAAGCAAACCCACAAAAGATAGAGATTAAGGGATTGACCGATGATATCATAAAGGAAGCGGCAGCTAAGACCGATGGATTTTCCGGAAGGGAAATAGCGAAACTGATGGCTAGTGTCCAAGCTGCTGTGTACGGAAGCGATGACTGTGTGCTTGACCCAAGCTTGTTCCGTGAAGTGGTAGATTATAAAGTTGCTGAACATCAACAGAGAATAAAATTGGCAGCTGGTGATAAAGCTAGTTAGTGCATGATGAGGATATATATTCATAGAGAAAGTTTCTGTTATTAATCTTTTAATGTAGGGCTGTTCTGTTCTTAGCATGCTGTCATTCATTGTTTATCCCTAATTGATGGGAAGATTTTGAAATTTAAATATAGGCTGATAATCACTATTGAATATTTGATTCATCACTGGTTGTAACTCCTGATTCAGGTTTTGCTAACTATCAAGTTGAGAATTATTTTTCTCACTTTATGACTGATCATAAACTAGGGTGATCGAGGAGAGGTTTAATTTTTGGTGTAAGTTTTTATTACATAGTCACAATAATAAATTATATGATTTTAGGGGTTTCATTAATATTTATTGTTGTTGTTGAGTATGCGAAGCTCTTGTTATTAAAGAATGAGGATATTTAGTTCAGTGGAGCATTGATCAATTACTGTCATCTTGACAGTTAAACAAGACATGAACATTTATTAATATGAATATTGAATTTAGTTGTCAAACTAAAATAAAATCGAAATCCAAAAATATCAAACAATATTATTTGACAAAAGTTATGTCCAAACCCATTTTTATAGATGAATGTTAGTAATAATTGGATATGTTAGTTTTTGAAGATTAAAGCTTAGACCTCCTAATTATAACTTTTAGACCTTTCTTAGCTCTAAGCAATATATTGAGACCTACTAATTATTTTCTCGCATAAAAGACCTAATCAATATCAATTTTCATTTGAATTATAACAAATAGAATTATTTATGTATAAAAAAATATATTCAATAATATTTTAATTTTTATATATTTTTGGTGTATTCTTTTAAAGTTGTTAGTTAAATTATAATAATTAAATAATTAAAAATGCATATACTAAAATAATTTTACTTGATATTTCATAATGGTTTATCATATTTTACATGCTTTAAATGAATAGTATATATTTATTTTGATTTAAAAATAAAAATAAAATAGTCATTATATTATTTAAATTATCACTTATGAAAATAACGAGAATAAAAGTTGAATAAATTAAATGATATTTTAAAAATAATTTTATAAAAAAATAACATAGTTAGACGAATATGAAAAAATATTACATTAAGAAATTTCTTTTCTTATTTCAACTCAACAATTTTTTGAAACAAATTAATATCATCAAGAAATATAATGATAAAAACTTATGAATAAAATAAATTTATAAAAGAAATTAAATGTTTGTTAAGTTTTAATAATACAAAAATTATAAATGTGTTATATGTACACGTGGAACTTACTATGGTCCATTATTTTAGAGGCCCAATTCGCTAATTCTAGAGGCCCTGGTCCATTATCATCATCATCATCTTGTCTTTCTCACCATGCTTAGTCTTGCCTCTTAACCGGAAACCAAAAACAAACAATTGATCCGAGTTCAGTTTCGTATCAAAGATTAACTAACCATGTCATTCATCAAATCAAGGCTACACTTCCACTTGCAACACTCTCTTTCCCCACTATTACCATATCAACATCTTCATCTCTCCTTTCAGAACCTAATGCTACAAACGACACTCCTCAAAACACCACCAACATATCTCCCGAAGACTCTCAAATAGTCGACAAGTTTCACACCGCAATTAAAGACCATTACTGCAAAAACCCTAACCCTAACCCTAACCCTAACCCCCTTCCACCTTCACTCAATCTCTCCATACCCGATCTTTCAATTCATTTTACTCAAATCTCCACCGTTCATTCAATTTCTCCCTCCATTGCCCGCCGCGTCATCGAGAAATGCGGCGGTGTCCGCCACGGTAACCCGTTCCTCCAAACCCTAGCCTTCTTCAACTATGCCACCACGCTCGAAGGCTTCCCTTCTTCCCCTGAGCCTTATAATGAGATGATTGACCTGGCCGGAAAACTGAGACACTTCGAATTAGCATGGAACTTAATCGATTTGATGAAATCACGCGGCGTTGAAATTACAGTCGGCACGTTCGCTGTTCTCGTCCGGCGTTACGTGAGGGCTGGATTGGCTGCGGAGGCGGTGCACGCTTTTAATCGTATGGAAGAGTATGGTTGCACGCCTGATAAGGTTGCATTCTCAATTGTGATTAGTAGTTTATGTAAGAAGAGAAGAGCGAGTGAAGCTCAATTATTTTTTGATAGTCTTAAGCATAGGTTTGAACCTGATGTTATAGTTTACACTAGCTTAGTTCACGGTTGGTGTCGTGCTGGTAATATATCGAAGGCTGAGGAGGTTTTTAGTGATATGAAAGTGGCGGGAATTAAGCCTAATGTTTATACTTATAGCATTGTGATTGATTCGCTTTGTAGGTGTGGACAGATCACTCGTGCTCATGATGTTTTCGCTGAGATGATTGATGCTGGTTGTGATCCTAATGCTGTTACTTTTAATAGTCTTATGAGGGTTCATGTGAAAGCTGGAAGGACTGAAAAGGTTTTGCAGGTTTACAATCAAATGAAGAGACTCGGTTGTGCTGCTGATACAATTAGTTATAATTTTATCATTGAGAGTCATTGTAAAGATGAGAATCTTGATGAAGCTGTGAAGGTTTTAGATACAATGGTTAAGAAAGGGGTCGATCCTAATGCAAGCACTTTCAATTCAATTTTTGGATGCATAGCTGAGTTGCATGATGTGAATGGTGCACATCGGATGTATGCTAAAATGAAGGAACTTAAGTGCAGGCCTAATACGTTGACGTATAATATACTGATGAGAATGTTTGTTGACTCAAAATCTACTGATATGGTTCTGAAGTTGAAAAAGGAAATGGATGAGAGTCAAGTTGAACCAAATGTGAATACTTACCGGATTTTGATTTTGATGTTTTGTGAAAAGGGGCACTGGAATAATGCATACAAGTTAATGAAGGAGATGGTTGAAGAAAAAAGTCTAAAACCAAATCTTTCGATTTATGAAATGGTTTTGGAGCAGCTGAGGAAGGCTGGACAGCTAAAAAAGCATGAAGAGTTGGTCGAGAAGATGGTTGCTAGGGGATTTGTCTCTCGACCTTTGTAGAAGTTGCTTCGTCCTTGACATCATTGAGTTGAATCAAAGAACTTCCGAGTATGACTATAGAATGGCCGTGTTGCTAATTACTATAAGTGAGACAGAATGTTGGTTTAACTGGTTGTATTGTTTTTATTATTGTAAGTTGATGTTGTCTGATAGCTTAATAAATCATATCCATTGTCATGGAAGTTTGAGCTTCATGATGAAATAAGTTTATTTCGTTGAAAGTATGGCCTTAAACAGCTGACTATTTGTGTGAAAGTGAAACCTTGTCTGCTCCTGTTCTCTGTGTCTTGTGTTTTGTTTTTCCAGCTTATCAATTAGTTTGCCACTTTGCCTGACAGGAAAGACAAAGGTTTTTATACGAAGAAGAAAAAAAGCTGGCCCAGATGAAGGCGCAAACAAAATCCCAGATGGATAAATATGAGGATGAGTTGGCAAGGAAGAGGATGCAGGTAATACATTAAACCTTTTGTAAGTTGGGAGTTTTTTTTGTCATCTATTGAGTTGTTTCTTATTCTTGCATATGATTGTCAGTCTGAACATGAGTACCATAGAGTAAGGAACCAAGAGCTAGCAAAATTGCAAGAAGAATCATCAATCAGACAGGAGCAAGCTCGACGTGCAACAGAAGAACAAATTCAAGAACAACGAAGGCAAACTGAGAGGGAAAAGACTGAGATCGAACGTGAAACAATCAGAATAAGGACTATGGCAGAAGCAGAAGGGAGAGCGCACGAAGCAAAGCTATCTGAAGAGATGAACAGGCGAATACTAATTGAACGTGCTAATGGAGAGCAAGAAAAATGGATTTCTATCATAAATACTACCTTTGACCATATTGGAGGTACATTTTTACCAGATGCACACTATATATTATGCAATTAGTATTTGTGGATTTGAGTGCATGTACTACAACATTATGTATATATGCTTTTAATTTTAAAATGAAATTTCACGTAGATAGTTGTGGTAATGGTATTTTATCATTTTTACTTTCACCATGTTGTTTAATCATTAGTCGGCATGATTGTAGTTTGTGAGTTGTATTATTGTTTACTTTTTTCCTCGTTATTTATTGGTTCCCATTACGTGATGCATTGTAGCTTAATTGGATGATGAACTTAATCAGTATTTTTGCTTGGCTGGGTTAGACCAACTCCTAACCAGTCCCCAAATTTGAAAATTCAAGCTATCTTTTTCAGGGGGTATAAGAACCATTCTAACAGATTGAAATAAGTTGGTTGTAGCAGTTGGTGGAGTGACTGCTCTGGCAGCGGGCGTCTACACAACAAGGTATGAAGTGTCCAGATAGTGTGAATGGGCTACTAAAAATGAGAAAGGAGGGCAAAAAAGTAACTGGGTGTTATATTGCCTGGCCTAGTCCATTATTAGAGATAATACAATTTTAAGTTTTTACCTCTATTTATCAGACTATTCCTTATTTCAGTGCCATATTTGCATGCTATGCATAATTTATATTCACATTGAACGTAGTGTAGGGAAGGCGCACGGGTTATTTGGGGATCCATTATTAGAGATAATACAATTTTAAGTTTTTACCTCTATTTATCAGACTATTCCTTATTTCAGTGCCATATTTGCATGCTATGCATAATTTATATTCACATTGAACATAATGTAGGGAAGGCGCACGGGTTATTTGGGGATATGTTGATAGAATATTGGGACAACCATCATTGATCCGAGAGTCCTCCAGAGGGAAATACACCTGGTCTGGCATGTTTTCTCAAGCCAAGAGCACCCTTTCTCGACGTAGTGATCTAGATTATGCTTCAAAAAATGGAAAGGGTTTCGGCGATGTAATTTTGCATCCTTCTCTTAATAAAAGAATTGAGCAGCTGGCATCTGCAACTACGAACACAAAAGCACATCAGGCTCCATTCAGAAACATGCTTTTTTATGGCCCTCCAGGAACAGGAAAGACAATGGCTGCCAGAGAGTTGGCTCGTAAATCCGTATGATTTTGTACTTAACTTTTGGTCTTGTTGTTCTGGTTTAATGATTTTGTACATTAGTAAGCAATTGTTTCAAATGGAAGTCCTCAGCATATTAGCAAAATTATCTCCTCATTTATCAGATTTTTCCCATTTTCCTGTTAAACTTTTTTTGCTGACAATAACTTTCTCTACAAATATATTTTTCACCTGACTTTCTTAAATCTATAAAAGAAACTATTAAGGAAGACCTAGAGATATGTTATATGATACTCCCTCTAGAATGAAATATAAGCAAAAATCAAATGACGCCATAATGATCTACTTCTTCTTCAATGAAATATAAGCAAAAATAGGATTTAAAAAGTTGATAATATATGGTTGTTGTCTTTCTTAACTCAATTCCAGGTCCTTGTTTCTGTGAAATTTAGTAGATACTAGATACAAGTGAATATTCAGCACCATGCTTCTGGTTCTTTATGTTTTTACAATAATCAAAGTATATCCTGAACATTTGACCTTATGTGCTCATAATTTTTTTAACTGTGTTTTTTTTTTCCTTTTAGATAAATTGTTATTTTTTCTGATTTTTGTTTTCAATTTAGTTCAGGGATTGGATTATGCATTGATGACTGGAGGGGATGTTGCTCCACTGGGATCGCAGGCTGTAACAAAGATATACCAATTGTTTGATTGGGCCAAAAAGTCAAATAGGGGTTTACTGCTTTTCATTGATGAAGCTGATGCATTTCTGTGCGAGTAAGGAGTGCTTCTTCCATTCCATGATTTTTCTTATATTATCCTTCTCTTTGCATGCGGCAACATTAAATGATTATAATCTGCTAGATTCCAGCATGCACATGACTTCGGAGCATACTTCGTTACTTCTTTTAAAAACTCCAAAGAGTGTGCAAAAGTTGCATCGTTATTAAAACTAATATTCTTTGAGAATTATCCGAGTGAATTGATTGAATTTTTCAGGCGGAACAAGACATATATGAGTGAAGCACAAAGAAGTGCACTAAATGCCCTTCTCTTCCGCACTGGTGACCAGTCTGAAGACATAGTCCTTGCCCTTGCGACAAATCGTCCCGGCGACCTAGATTCAGCTGTTGCAGACCGTATTGATGAGGTCCTAGAATTTCCCTTACCCGGAGAAGAGGAACGTTTTAAACTTCTTAAGCTCTACCTGGATAAATACATAGCTCAAGCTGGATCACAAAAATCCGGTTGATTTTTCAAAGCAAACCCACAAAAGATAGAGATTAAGGGATTGACCGATGATATCTTAAAGGAAGCGGCAGCTAAAACTGATGGATTTTCCGGAAGGGAAATAGCAAAACTGATGGCTAGTGTCCAAGCTGCTGTGTACGGAAGCGATGACTGTGTGCTTGACCCAAGCTTGTTCTGTGAAGTGGTAGATTATAAAGTTGCTGAACATCAACAGAGAATAAAATTGGCAGCTGGTGATAAAGCTAGTTAGTGCATGATGAGGATATATATTCATAGAGAAAGATTCTGTTATTAATCTTTTAATGTAGGGCTGTTCTGTTCTTAGCATGCTGTCATTCATTGTTTATCCCTAATTGATGGGAAGATTTTGAAATTTAAATATAGGCTGATAATCACTGTTGAATATTTGATTCACCACTGGTTGTAACGCCTGATTCAGGTTTTGCTAACTATCAAGTTGAGAATTATTTTTCTCACTTTATGACTGATCATAAACTAGGGTGATCGAGGAGAGGTTTTATATTTGGTGTAAGTTTTTATTTCATAGTCACAATAATATTATATGATTTTATGAGTTTCATTAATATTAATTGTATGCGAAGCTCTTGTTATTAAAGAATGAGGATATTTAGTTCAGTGAAGCATTGATCAATTACTGTCATCATGACAGCTAAACAAGATATGAACATTTATTAGTATGGAGTTTACTGGTGTACTTTGTGTAATTTAAATCTTTAATTAAGAGATGGTAAGCTTACATACACCATCGCTTTTAGACACCTCCACCGGAGATAAAAACTTACAAGGAGCTAATTTAAGCACTAATGTTTATCTCTGAAATGCCTATTAATAGCTCCACGGTATATAAGAATAAAAACTTCAGTTAAGGACGAATTCCAAAATTCGAATTCTTGTATTAGGTGAACACGTTTCTTCCCTTCCATGTTGTATACTTAGAAGCTAAATACGTTTTGCGTTGGATGCAATTTAATTTCAATTGATACCCTAGCCCCTTACCTCATCCTTCCAATATCATCATATTATAAAAACCAAAACTAGCTAACCAAAAAATATATGAAATAAAAGAAAAAGAAAGAACAATCACCCATGTGCAATCTTTGCCTGAATGGCAAATTTTCAATTCATGCATGACATGTATATTATTGAATACTATTACACCATTGCATTCTAAGCAATGGAGAGTACAAACCACACAAACGTATAGCTTTGTACATTCAAAGTAATCAACAACAGCAGAAAGATACACAGATAAAAGACAGAAGGAACAAGGGCAAGAAAGCTCAAAAAGTTCGAGATCATGCACGTGTTCCTACACTGAACAACTCCATAGACTAATCTTCATTATGTTCAACACCAACACATATAATCAATCTCCAATGTCAAAATACTAGTCATCAACAGGGTCCCTAGGAGTTTCATCTGGCTTGCGTTTGATAGTCATGACAGGGCATTCAGCATGCTTCCAACAAAATTCACTAACAGTCCCAACAAAAACCCTGTACAGCATGACAAATCAAATTGGTTATTGTTGAATTTAAGTTACTGGTCGAATCTGTAAATCACTAATTGAACAGAATGAACCAATATATATTTATATATATATTCAAATTTTCAAGAAACTCATAACATGTAAATTTCGTATACAACAACTAAAGCTTATTCCACTAAGTAGGGTCGGTTACATGGATCAAATGACACCATAAGTTTTGACATATATCATATCTCTATCCAACTCATTAATTTCTAAGTCTTTCTAAATAGTTCCTCTTATGGTTTTTTCAGGTCTTTCTTTGCCTCTACCAATTTAATTATCCTCTATCTGATATACTCACCTTACTACCAAACATACAAGTCTCCTCTCAACATGCTCAAACCACCTAAACCGAGTTTTCCCCATATTTTCTACGATAGGTACTATCCCAACTCTATCTAATGTTTTCAATCTTATCTCGTCTAATCTTTCCACTCATCTAACGCAATATATTTCTGAAAAATTACTGATATTTAAAAATTCATACCATTGTTCAATAGACATTCATAATTTAATTTGTAAAATCATGGCTCTAATACAACACATCATTTATAACAAATAGCTATATTAAATAAATCCTTAGTAACATATTTCAGGATAAATTGAATTCAAGGAGCTATGATGCACTCTTGAAATCTCATAAAAAATCCAGACAATTCATAATGCAAAAAGAGACCAAGCACATACTTTTGGAAAGGTCCAAGACCTCTGCTTCCGACAACTAGTAAATCTGGACGTAGCCGTTTAACCTCATTCAGTATCACTTCTTTGGGATCACCCTCCTTTATCCATGCTTGACAAGCCACCTACAAACGTATATATATTTAGCTTGTGGGGATGCGCCAAGGACCAATTTGGATTAGCTTCTAATAGAGGACAGCTTCTTAATTAAAAAATCTATGATTTTTCACTAACAAAAGACTCTATAAGTTTATAAAGGATTCAGATTCTCTACAATCATGTGGTCCAACGGTCATATATCTCGACCATCAGATGAAAAGATCAAACAGCTCATATTCCTTGATGGTCGAGAGAATATGAGTCGTTCAATAAAAGAATCCGAGATTCCGTTTATGAAGAAGTTAAACAAGAGCTTCTCAAAAAATTAAGATAAAAAAAGCTAACTTCAACTAATATAAGAAATTATTGTTTAACAAGCACAGTTATTACAAGATTCTTTAAATACAGTATTTCTTTTAGCATAAGTGCTTATGGAGAAGTTTATCAAAAAAAAAAAAAAAAACTATTACCCCAATTTCATTACACCTAGTGACAAAGTATTCCAGTAGATGAGTCCCTCTAACCCTTTCTTTCTCTTTCATGTTCTTAAAGTCTTCATTTGATGCATAAACACTATCCACGTCTTCATAACCTACAAAAAACGAAACAATAATATTGTGATGTTGTTGAATCTCCAAAGCATAGTTTTAGCTAAAATTACAGTACCACACTATGATTCCATCAAATTCAATCTACACGATCTCACTTACATAACACTGCAATCAGCACAAATCATTTCAACAACCAAAAAAATAGTAGAGAAAGAGAGAGAGAGAGAGAGAGAAAGCATAGTATACCATCTTCATCGGGAACTTGAACATGAAGAAAGAGAAGAATGAAAGAAGAAACGTTGTTACGAACGATCTTGTTAATCGTCCATTCGAAAGCACCTTTGCTACTGATCGAAGGGTGTGGGTAACCCTTCATGCTTGACTCGTTCACTCCAACCATTATCCGAGTCACCGACTCACCCATTCTTCTTTTTCACCGAGTCAACTCGTTCTCTTTCTCTTTCAATTATTTTTATTTTTTGGACGAGGATCGTTTTTATTTCAATTTAGACTATGTCGACAGCGTATTTATAATATTTTAAATATCGAATTATCTTATATCAAATAAATCAAATTCGAATTCTTAACGCTTCTGTTAAAGTTGAAATTAAACCGTCGACCTCTTAATAAGATGAGGTGTCATTTTCAGTTTAAACGTACATTTTCTCTTTTTCCACGAGTATAATTTTTTTTTTTTTAATATTAGTTAGTTGAATTAGAACTTATAAATTTTGATAATCATTAGAAAGAAATAAATAAAATAATTTAACAATTATAATATTAAAAATAACATTTATGTTTTTTTTTCTTTTCTCTCGTAAATACTTCCTCAAATATTTAGGAAATCTCAACTCATTCTTTCTATGCATTAAAAAATATAGGAAGAACATAAATATTTTAATTTATTTCCAAAAAAAACTATTTAAATTTATATATATTTTTAGTGTATTTTTTTTTTAAATTGTTGGTTAAAACTATAAATACTTTTTAAAGTCTATGAATAATTGTAATTTATCAATAATATAAAATACTTTACATTGTAAGTCAAATAATTTCAACAAAAAAAATAACAACAACATGGACACTTATTCAACTAGATATTTTCATAATTTTTTCACACAAAATAATTTCTCAGATTTCATATCAGCGTGCGTGCATGTACTAAATTAGTTTTACATACACATTTAATAATGATTCATCATATTTTACATACTTTAAAGAAATAGTATATATTTGATTTGATTTTTAATTTAAAAGTAATAAAATAGTTATTATTTATCTAAATTATGGTTTATGGGAATAATGAGAATAAAAACTAAATAAATTAAATAGTATTCTAAGAATAATAGTATAAAAAACAACATAGTTAATTAAGTTTTGCTTATATGATTTATTGTTGTTTTAATTCAAAGTTAAACGGAATATATTATTTTTTTGATGATTGAGTTGTTTCCAGTGATAAACTAATTTGTTACGTTTTAATAATATAAAAATTATTCTGAACAATGTTTTCTGGAATGTTCACCAAACATGTTTGAGTCATGAACATACAAACTATACTAAATTTAAAATCAACTTTTCTAATACCACTTAATACTTGAAATTAAAATTGATCTATTTAGACAAACCAAGTCATTTTTAGTTTGAATTCGATTTTTTTCATCCCTTCCAAAGTGTAATTCAAATGATTCTTCTGATACACATAAGAGTTTGAGAGAAAAAAATTCAATAAGATTTATATATATACTTACAATATTGAAATTAATCCTCCGACAAAGAAACCCTCCCAAAATCTAAATGACCAATTTGATACAAGTCATGCCAAACCTTATCAGCTTCAAATCCAAGATTGCTATTGACACCCTCCATTGTTGATGTTGGACACCCCCCTTTCAAATCATCTTCTTTATTATTCCCTTGTAACACAACATTATTATTATTATCTTCATTCTTCTTATGATGACCCTTTTGATGATTTTTGTTTTTCCCTAATCCCAAACATTTTCTTCCCATAACCCAAGGTGCTTTTATAAAAGCCAAAGCAAAACAATGTAAAACAACACAAGGACAACAACATAGTGCAACACAATCAGTTATTAATCCTGTTGTGCATGATTTGAAATACTTGCTAGAACATTCTACCATATCACCTTCACAATCTTCCATTGTTGAGAATCTCTTTTTTGTGGGCCCATTTCCTCTTGCTTTGCTATGTGAAACTCCTTCTGCCTTCTCATCCATTTGATTCTCTTCTTCTTCTTTTTTATGTCTATATGCAAATTTACACAACTTTTTACTAAAACAAAAACATATACATAAATTTTTATTTTTATATATAAATATATATAATGCTAATAAAAACACGCATGTTAGATTTCCATCAAAACAGGACCCGGACTCCTTGCATTTAAATCAATACATTAAAAACCTCAATTAAAGGCCTTATACATAAACATTTATTTATATATATATATATATATATATATATATATATATAAATAAAAAAAACCTTATATAATTCCTTGTTTTGCAATGAGTATTATTTTAATAAAAAAAGTTGTCTATATAAAAGTCATTTTAAATTTTTTGTAAGATTAATTATTTTATTAATTATGTCATATAGTTAATATTATGTACATTATTCTCAAAATATTATACTACTTTATATATATAATAAGTGATAAACACACAAATTAGTGATAAAATTCTTCTTTTTTCTTCAATAGACTCTCCTTGTTGGAGATAATTTTATTCAAGGTATTATGTTGGAAGATCTAACATCTTTCACTAGATTTATGTATCATTGATATTATTTCTTCTATTTTATTATAATAATATTTTTAATGCGTGTAAAATGTGCAAAAACTAGCCACTCTTTTTTAAACAAAGAGTAATAATAATTACAGATAAACTCTTCCACTTCGAATTCAATGTCACATTAGTTTGACTATATTGACTCTAATAGTGTATGAATCTCATGGATGGATTTCGATTTGCAGTTCTTTTACCCAACGGTTTTGACTGCAAGTTATTCATCCAATTTTATTTGCCCTTAGACTTTGTTGACCATTTATTTACATTAAGCCATGAAACTTTGTTAAACTTATATTAAGCAAAATTAATTATAGCAAGATCGTTTGAATTAAATGGCAACTACTTATCTTGAAAGTTAGCTAAACAAAATGTATTATTGATAATTAATATATTTAGAGAAGGAGATGGTATTTTTTTTATAGTCATTATATTAGTGTAATATATTAGTATTACTATTTATCTACTTTGTCAATAACTAATCTTTATCGAAGAATTTGAATATTTATCTTTAATTTTATCAATAACTCTTCAGAAAAATATTATGTAAAAATTAAAATTAAAAAATTGTATATTCTACAAAATTACTTGGAAAATGTGAGGTTTGTAGTTTAAGACTAGTTTTTCACATGACAAAACACTATAATTATGCTACTCCACGTGATTTCATTAGAAAGAAAACAAAAAACAAGATTAAATAATAGGAATTGATCTAAGATTTGAGTAGAAAGAAAATGCATAGAGATAGATTTTGAACATAATAAAAATGATTTCTTGTTATTACTCAAATTGATTATTTCCATTGAATAAAATATTAATAATGTGAGGGCTCGTTTTCCAAAAAATATACCAAAAAAAGTGAAAAAGGAAATTGAGGAGAAAGAGAAAACAGATCTATCATTGATGCTCCTAAAGTTGATATTGATATAATATGTAAATATCTTCGTTAATATTCCACCCTTTTTTATAGGAGTATTGTATATATACATATAACCTTATTAGTCAATTTTTTTGTGTAAAAATGAAACTTCAGTCAAATTAAATCTTTTGGGTTTCAAAGAGATTAGTGATGAGTTTGATTCACACACATCGATTATAGAATACAAAAATATGACTAAAAAACATAAATTATTTTCTGTGACACTTTAGTTAAATTTCTATACTATAATTTGACTAAAAAACACTCTTTTTAATATATTCTATGTACACTCCTCCTCTTTTAATATCACATAAATTATTAATAAAGTCTCTTTCAAAAACAAAATATGAACAAAGAAAATTACATATTTGTATCACACAATTTATTGTTAACACATTCTTTTGTAAGGGCAGATAAATCTTTATACAGTGTATGTTTGATTTTATTTTTATAAGATTCAAAATTAATTTTAAAGATATATAATTTATTTTGACATGTGTAATTCTTATCGAGTAAAATTTATTTTACTTATAAAATTGATTTTAATTTGAAGTCAGAATTTGCAGCTTTTAATTCTAAACATGATTTTTAAAATTTTAAATTTATTGTTCAACTCACTTTTATCAATTTATATGAATCTATCTAAATATTAATTATTTTATATTCAACTTACGTTTAATTAAAATTAATTTATTCAAAGTTAGTTTTTTTTACCCATAAACAAACACATATAGTATATAGTTTTTAGATTAAGAACTTTCTTTTAATATTTTACTGTGGAATATGTGAGTAGCTGGCTAGCTTCACCATAAAGAAAAAGATACCATGTTTCCACCAATACAAAAAGTAATTTTATTTCTATCATGAATAATAAAATGGTGGCCCAACTTCTACAAAGTGAGAATCAATTTTGACAATGGTAATGTTAGTTTCTCACCAATCCTAAAAGTAATGTAATTTTCTCTTTCTTAGCTACCATTTCATAGGACTTACATATATATCATCTTTATGGTAATTTTATAGCATATTCCCTTTGAAGTTGTATGCAAAAGGTGCCAAACTAAGTATATAAGTTTCACTTCTACCATCTTAATTAAAGTCAACTTTAGGATTCATCCATTTCTCAACACAAACAAATTTTGTAATCAATACTAAATTAATGATCCAATTAACCAAAGAACGGCCATTGCAAAATGTATATACTTTCAATATATATATATATATATATATATTTGTCTTTTATAGTCATATACATATAAGTAACATTTTTTATTCTAAAAAGAAACATTTTTTATATTTAATAATTTAATTAATAGAAGACATGTTGCAAATCCATTCCTCCAAACTAAACAGGAATATTAAAATTATTGTTAATGTTGAAGGATAATATATAGCTTAACTACACATATAATGCATCAAAGAAAAAGATATTAACTAAGATCCAAAAGGCAAATTATAGATGGTGTTCAAGGGAAAGCTATACTTAGCTTGATGTAATTAAGATCCACATTCAAAGTTTAATATTGGTTATAGATTTCAACAAATTAAAAATAAAAAAAATCATACTTTCATAAACATGAATTGCATGCATTATATTATAATTGTCAATTTGAAGCTCAAATTAAGCTGTAGACGAAAACATAGAACTTAAAACAAGTGCATTAATTAATTAATTAATTTACCATCTAAACAATAAAATAAATATAATAATACACTAAAAGAAGAAAGAAAAAAAGCTTAAGAGAGTTTTACCTTAGAGCAAGAGTGAAGCTTCAAAATCAGAACAAGAGAGGTTTCTTTAAGTTAAAATCCACATAACATTGATTTTGATTAATATAAGATTGATCTCTTAATCTTTTGGTGTTGTTGCAAGCTTGCACAAACTTGATCTAATATATAAGAAAAACCCATTTCAGGAATCTCTCTCTCTCTCCCTCTGATCTCTCTGCATGCTTTATAGTTTATTTTTTTATCGTAGTTTGTAAAACTTTATTAATTAAAAGCCAAACCTTTATATTTTAATCATATAATATCAGAGGAACAGTATATTATATTATATATACACTTATGTAGTATATAATATATCAATAAATACATTAGTGTAGAAAATCTGTCTAGTGAACAACTATAACTATTTTGATTGTGAATATGTGTGTAGTTGTCGCTATAATCACTAATTAATGCATGTTCATTTTTAATTAATAATTTTATAGAATAAATTGATTAAAATAAAATAAAAACTAAATTAATTAACTATAAAATATTTAAATTAAAATGATTAAGAAACTATATTTTTATAATACATTTTAACATTATTATGACAATGCTCCACATATTATAGAATTAAAATGACTATTTATCCAAATTTGTTTAAGTGAGAGAGAGACTAGAAGAGGGGTGTACCAAAAGAATAATTCATGTATTAACACACATATATATTTAATCACATAAAAAATACATATTATTTAAAAGTATTTTGTGGGTCCAAATGTGTGTCTACACAAAAATTGTTAGTGATGAAGAGTTCCAATGAGAGGGAATATGGGAAAATGTTGCTATTTTACTTAGCTCTTTTTCCACTTAGTCTGACCATATCATATGTTTGATTTTGTTAATCAAATCTGACCAGTATTCAGGCACGTGACTTGCAGAAGGCACGTGCATCCACATTGCTCTATGCATTTTCTTTACTCTTTAAAAGGATTTAGCAAACACAACTCAAGTGTTTTTTTCTTTTTACATCTTTCATATCAAGATTTATGTTAGAACTCTCATTAAAAACATTTTTTTTTTATAAAAAAATGTTGGTCGTTAATAAATTATATTATTAGTTAAAATTTGTTCTTCGACCATTTTTTTTAATTAAATTATTTTAAATGTCTCAATTTAATTATTTAAACTACACATTCGAATTCGTTAATCATATTAATTTGACTCGTTTAAGATTTTGGAATGGTGTCAAAGGGTCAATTCTTCTCCAAGTTCAAACAATGGCTGTCTACAACAAAACATGTGAATGTGTTTGGTAATCAGTGCAAAATATTTTATTTTAGTTCAAAGCATCAATGAGGGGAAGGAAACTGAGAACATATTAGGATAAAGATATTGATTTTATTTATTTTACTATAAATTCAAAAGAGAGATTTGGGCGGTTTTGAAAGTTATGGTTTTGAATCTTTACTTGCATAAAGTGATTAACTTTACTATGATACTATAAGCGTTTTTTTTTAGAAAAAATGAAGTTATTTGGATTTGGACTATACTTTAAAATTTTAAAGATTCTCTTTCAAATTCTATAAGTTGAAAGAAAACACATGATTATACACATCAGTCAAACAATTAAACAAAGATACTATACAATAATAGATTAATATATTAGATGATTAAAGATATAATATTAATTTCATTTTTGTGACGTGTTATCGTTTAGTCCATTAATATATATTCAATGAAATGAAAATAAGTTATCAAACAATAACATAGACGCAAACAAAACTTTATCACATAAATACTAATAATAATTTAAATGATTAAATTTAATTACTTGTGTTAAAATTAGACATCAAATATGTATACAATATCAATTGTTAATGATACATGAATCTTATTTTTCTATTTCCATGTAAACCACTATTTTAGTCATTAAAATTGTAGTGTATTGTCACTTTGATCTCTAACTCAATTAAAAATTTAAATTCGTCATAAAATCGTTAAAATAATCATTAAAAGATATAACTTATTTCCATAATAGTCCCTAACAAATACAACTTATTGTCAAAATAATTTATGATCATTATAACATTAAAGCCTAAACTAATTGACTATTTGATGATTTAAAAAATAATTTAGGTATTTAAGTGAGTTATGAACTAAAATGACAACGTTATGCACTTTCAATGACTAAATGATTATTTATTCTTATTTTTTCTAATAACTACGAAATCATTGTGTTGCATGCTTTTCAAGTCTCATGTACTACTTTGGACTTCATTTTTTTCTCCTTTTTCATTGTAAACCACCGCGATTTTGTCAATCTCACATCAAAATCAAACATGTATGTAGAAATAAAACACTTAAACTTACAATTTTTTTTTTTAAAAAAATTGACTTATAGTAATGAAATACCGTCAAATATAAAAATCTTTAGATAATTAACGAGATGTGTGATGAGTGATATATTTTAGGTCAAGAATAAAAATGAGATTAACCAAGTGGTTTATAGGTTTAGATTCTCAAAATAAAAGAAATTAAATTTATAAAGTTTAAATTTTGATCAAATAATTATTTTATTTGTTCCATTCATTAAAATGGGTTAGATATGATTTTAGGTCTTATAAAAAATTTAAAATCTATTTTTAATTCTTATAAAAAAATTATTAAACTTTTAGTCAACGTACACTATGTTATTAAATCAACTTATTTATATCCTTATAATATTTTTCAAATACATGTTTATAACATGAGAAAAAAGAATATGTATTGTCAATGTAAATTAATTTTACACCGAAAATAAATATTAACGGTTGGTTTCATCATTCCTCAAATAATTAAAATTTTTATCGTTAAATATCAACTCAATTAATAACTCGTGTTTGATGTCGGTATATGATCATTAAACCTTTATAATATTATAAATATTTTCCCCACAAAAATTTGAAAGTTTTTAACAATAAATTAATTAAACATGAATTTTAAGTGCAAAAGTTCAAGAAATAAAAATAACGAAAATTTGAACTTAGTAATTTGAATTTTAGAAAAAAAGCTATGTTTTTTATTTATTAAATGTTGTTTGGTGAACAAAATAATTAAAATTAATTCAAAAATTGTATTGGTCTAAATTGCACAATTACATATCACAATCATTGACAAAAGTGATTTCTTAATTTGGGCTGATGTGAAATTTCTTGAAGAAAAAAAAGAGATTTCTCCTTCCACTCGTATACATTATTAAAATGTTTTTATTTTTATTATAATCTTCTTTGGACTAACTAATTTAGATGAGATTTAATTGAATTGTTTTCATAAATGTAAACACTAACTCATCTAAATTGCTTACTACAAATTGAATATGATTGTGGATCATGTTAAGAAAAACAAGCCGTGAAGCCCAATTGAATAAAAAAAGCCTTTTCAAAAGCCCAAAAAGCCCAACAACAAAATACATTATAAATAAATTCCTCAAAGCATTTCAAAAACAACAACACAACCCTAATGTTTTCTTTGCGCCGCCAATTCCTCTCTCATAAGAAATTTTCACATCCTCTTCACACTCTCACTACAAATTTAACTCTATCATTATATTTTGATCTCATGTATAATTTTTTTTAGTTTTGCACGTTAGACAAAGATTCATAATATATGTAATTTCTTTATTTTTTGTTTGCGTTGCTTTTTACTTAATATTTCGTTCATATATATTATATGATGTTGAATGATGAAAAAAAATCAATCGGATTCCCATTGATATTTTTATAGATGAGATTACAACCAGCTACTTCTGACAACATCATATTCATATTTATTTATTTATTTATTTTTATTAATTTATTTTAAATTTTGGTTTTCTTTTTGTTATTTATATCTAAGTTGAATTTTGGCCGGTGATGCATTAAAAATATTTGCTACTCTTGATGGGAGAAAAACTCCCCTTTGATGATTTTTATCCACCAAGATCTCTGAGGCCTTCACTTATTTTTTTGAAAATTTTTTATATATATTTTTTATTTTTGATTTAATTGTCCTTGGCCGTTTGATTTATAGTTTGTGTGTGAGTGATGATTGTTCCTCTGAAATCTCAATTTTGATC
This sequence comes from Cicer arietinum, assembly GCF_000331145.2. Classification (NCBI taxonomy): domain Eukaryota; kingdom Viridiplantae; phylum Streptophyta; class Magnoliopsida; order Fabales; family Fabaceae; genus Cicer; species Cicer arietinum. The sequence continues at coordinate 637,128 of NC_021161.2, forward strand.
ATATAATGTTTGGTTAGTAAAGAAAATAGACTGATTTGCACCAGCCATTTTATGAAACAAAGGTAATTTGAAATAAGCTATCATACTCAACTGTATAAGAGGGACTGAAATAAAAGTTAAAGATATTTATTTTAAAAATATAATTTATTTTTTTTAATATTTATTTTTCATATTATTAAAATAATTACTTAAAACACTTGTTAAATTATAATGTGAAAAATAATATGTAAGTGATTAAAAAAATTATATGAATAATAATATATAAATAATTAAAAAAATCTTAAATACAATATAAGAAATATAAGAAAATAAATGTCATGTATTGTATTTTATTTATATAGAAATCTATTTCATTTATTCTGGTGATCAATTTTAAATGAAATAAAATTTTAATCGAATATTTATTTGATTCAATTCAGATTGACTTCAAAAATATAAGAAAATTTAATAGTTTTCAATATAGTATGTTTTTCAATTAATAATTCTTGTAATTTTTTTTTTTTTAAAATTACCAACTCTCTAAAAACTTTTTAATGAAAAGACATTAAATAGTTAGTGCTTTATTTTATTTTATTTTAATTAGACATTAAATAATTAGTGCTTAAATATCTTTTAATTATATCTTTATTCTATCTCACTATTTTGAATTGTTTTTATTGTAATGTTTTGGAAAACATTAATATTTCATTGAAAATAAAATAATTTAACATAATTTTTGTTGTTGCAAAATAACATAAAAACATGAGAGGGCACATGCTATAAACCTCACATTAAAAAACACACTAAAAAAAGCATAATAACATGGTTTGATGATTTGGACCTAATATTCACTAAAACACCTAAGTGGCCTAGACATTAGTCTACATAATTTGTCATTTGACAATTGAAATCTATGCAAAGAATTGTTTGATTCATCCACACCACATATCTTATCTTTAGGCATACCAATTTCCTTAGCTAGCTTCTCTACTTCACTTGTACCTTCAATTACATTATCATAGCAAATGTATCTACCAGAAGCATTTCCATTCATTTCTTTGAATACACTTTCATGAGCTTCAGCCACTTTCTTTACATCAACTGTTGCTAACAAACCATTATAATACATTTCTTGTGCCCCTGCATTTGCATTTGAATTTTTAATTTTTATATTCAATGAAACATTTCATGTCTTTAACAAATTTATAATATTAAGGTACCTTTGAGATAAGCAATTGTTGCTGTTGGATTCCTAAGACAAAATTCAGGACCAGTGATGAGTGCTGGACAAATTGTAGTGAGTTTCAAACCTCTTTCATTTGCTATTCTCCAAGCAACCTTCTCTGCCCTCGTCTTGCCTAATGCATACCATAGCTGCCATTTTATTAAGATATATAAAAATCTTTAAAAAACAACTAAACACGAATATAAATAATAAGGTTTAATTGCAGTTTTGATCCCTCAATTTTAGCTGAATCGCGAAAGTAGTCTCCTCATTTTGTTTCTCCCTAGTTTTGGTCCCTCAAACAGAATTTTGGTCCAAAACTTGATGAAATTTCATTTTTTAAAGTCGTACTACACCATTTATTATCATAGATGTCAGGTACAATTGTTGCAAATAAGATATTGAGGCATGGTCTGACTTAAATAAATACAAAAAAATGAAATTTCATTAAGTTTTGGACCAAAACTATGTTTAAAGGACCAAAACTGGGGAGAAATAAAATAGGGGGACTATTTTCACAATTCAGCTAAAATAGGAGGACTAAAACTGCAATTAAGCCAAATAAAAATAAATAAAGTGCAAATGTTGAGAAAATTTACCTTTTTGTCTATGCATAGTGATTCACTACTCCAAGAGTGATGATTAATAACATTTGAATGTGAATTGTGTTGCCAAACACAAGCAGCTAGTGATGATGTGAACACACATCTTTTAATTGAAGCTGTTCTTGCACATGCTTCCATCACATTTTCTGTTACACTCACTTCAATCTCAGCAATTGATTTCTATATAACAAACATAAGTAATTAATTATTAGATATAGTAACACTTTGTATTGAAGATATTTTTCATAATCAATAAAAGAAAGAGAGACTCACAGTGTATCCAGAGAGACCAGCAGGATCAATAAAAGAAGAAGTATGAAAAACACCAAAACATCCTTCAAATGCTTTCTCCAAACTCTCAACATCATTTACCTTTGCCATTATTATTTCCAAATTTATATTATTACTTCTCATTTTTCCATCTCTTTCCATTTCCCTCAATTTCTCTATCTCCTCTGCATTCAACCAACTATATCATATATCACTTATTATCTTTATTTTTCACTTTATAAGTGAATTTTGTGAGAATATAAATAACGTGATAAAATATGACATAATGTGTCCTTAAAAGTTATTCATAATTAATGTATTATTTTAATTTTATAATTTATATTATTTCAACTAATTAACTTATATTTGTTTTAAAAAGCTAATTATTTTATATATTTTTTGTAAGTACTTATCATTTTAATATAATATATCACGGTCATCTAAAGTTTATTCAAGGGGTTTAAACAAATCTAATAAATAAATAAACAAAATAACATTATTTTTTTAATTGTTAAGTTAATTTAATCAAGTTTACATTGATAGTATAGTAGTAGTTAGTTATATGATAGAGAACAAATAAAGAAATCCACGTAGGGGCCACACCCACATGTGATGTGAGCTTTAGTTACGTGTTGTGCCAAATGCCAAAAGTATATATAATATAGTACTTACAAAATTAATTTCTTATAAAATATCTTAATTCACCGATCACATGCTTCTTGCACCAACACTCTTTTGGTGTTTTGTGGACATACAATAAACTATAAATCAAAAGATAGTGTATGATTAAAATAACAATTGCATTGTTAGAATACAATACATAATTTTTCATTTTTTATAAAATGAAAAACACTTTTTAATATAGTATAAGATTTATATTATTTACTACTTAAAATACTTCGTTAATTATTAAAATATATATTATTAACTACTTTAAAGTATTTTTTTAATTATTAAATTGTATTATTTTAAAATTTAAAATAATTTATGTCTTACATTTTATTGGTTAACGAAATATACATTAAATAAATAGTTAATTATTTATATTTTAACAGTTAATAAAATATTCAATAAGGTGAATCATATAAACTTGTATATATGTCATGAAAAGATGTCTCAATGATAAATAAATAAAATTAATTTCTTTTTTTGAAAAACAAAAAAGTTATTTTAAAAAAAAATTATCGTATAAATACAATCAACATTAAATATGTATCAAAATGAATAATGTATGATGAAAGACATATAAACTATGTGTATATAATTTAAGCCGGCTATTTTAATTTAAAGTATACATAAATCACAAGGAAGAGTCCAAATCTTATTTAAAGTTGTAGACTTGGAATAATCAACATGGTCATCTTTCGTATTATCATGTTATTTTATACCAAATAATTTTTGAAAAAAAATACAAGAACGATGACTTAATAGTTTATTAGAGAGTGTTTTTAATAGTCAATGAAAAATATATAGAAATGTAGATGGAATAAAACTGTTTCTAAAATTTTATATGTTTTAATTATTTATACTTTTTGCCGTATATCATTTTCTTTGTAAATAAAAACTAAAAACAAAGCTGACATTTTTCATATTATAATTAGCAATGTATATATATTTTTAACGACAATTTGCAATATATATACGTGTGTGCAAAACGACCAAAAATTTGGAGGAAAAGTCCTATTAATACACTTTCATGTGGTGCCGCATAATATTAATTAAGTCAATTTTTTGACTTAGTAAAGGATTCAGTTGACATTTAATAAAATGAAAATTTTAATTGTATAAAAAAAAAATGAAAAGTTTAAGTAAACAGATTTCAAAATTACATTTTATATTTATTAAATTTCAAATTATATTGAAGACAATGACAGAAAGAAATGAAAATGAAATGTACAATACGATAAATCTTAATAATTATATGCTAATAAATAAACAAACTTTATATGATTTTTTATAATAATTAAGTAATTTACTAAAACAGTATAAAAAGTTTTTTTGTTTGAGGCAATGAGCTTATAGTTATTAAACTCAATATTTAATCATATTTCATCCTTTAATCTCAAATATTATACTATCTAACTGAAACATATATAATTGAAAGCTTACATAAAATTTATCAATATATTTTATATTTTTTTTAAAAAAAAAAACCAAAAAGAATGTAAAATAAAATTATGATTTTTTTTTTCTCTTCCAAACCCTGCCATAATAATAATGTAACAAAAAGATAAAGCAAGTCTATATTCACATTCACAATCTTTAAAGTACCTAGGCAAATAAAATAAAAAAAAGACACGAGGACCATTTTTTAACTCTAAAGTTTGACAAAATAAAATTCTCCAAAATGTTGTTGGAACTTATGGCTCATATATGCTGAATTTATCCTTCAATTCACTGTTTCTATTTCTATCCTACCTACCCACATAAATTTAATGTTTTAAATCATAGTAATTCAACTTCATAATAATTTTTTAAATAGATATTATTGTTTCGGTCTCAAATATAAATAAAATGAGTAAAAAATGTTTAAAATTTAGAACAATTATATTAATTTTTATTTATATTTAAAATAAAAAATAGTTATTATATTAATATTTTTTTCTAGACAAATTTAAACTTAATTCCTCCCATTCTTTGACTCTTACTCAAAGATAAACTAACACTGCCACTTTGCCAATTGCCACCAACTTAATATTTTTTATTTTCATCTTTTTTATATGTCTTCAAATTATTAATAGTTCCTATGCTCACACCTACCCATGAAGAAAAAAGTCATATTTAACACAACACCCAATAAATAAAACGGTATTTTCATCTTCAATAAAAAACATGAACTAGGAAGAACATAATCTACAATTATAAACCTTAACCAAATTAAGGATCTAAAATTGAAAGAAAACCCATAACTAATTTTTTCCATAGATTAATAAAAATAAAACTTTGAAGAAATTAAGAAAGATTAACCAACCTGGGTTGTCAACAATGATTCGAACAGAGTAACCCAAGACCAAAAGATGGTTGACCAAAGCAAGACCAAAATAAGAAACACCACTAGTAACACACACCAAGGTTGTTCCTTTGTCATCATCATCTAAAGAAGAAGAAAAATTGTTGTTTTTTCTTAATCCTTCATCGTCTTTTCTCCGGTGTATTCCGGCCACCGCCACTTGATTCCGGTGAAAAACATCAAGCTCTAACCTCTTAGTTTCCCATGTGCACACAACACCCATTTTTTTTTAATGAATAAATGAGAAAATTTTAAGTGTATGGTTTTGGTGATATAGTTAGATATTTGGAGAGGTCAAAGGAACTTGTTTTTCTTCTTTTGCTTTTTGTATTTTGGTTTATATTGTTATGATTTATGAAGATTGAAATGGGTTTTGGAAGCTATATATAGATGAGTGAGTGATTATTGTGTACCTACTAAATGAAAAATACTTTTAATAAATTAAGTCACACCAATTCGGTTTTAGATATAATTGAAAGAAAAAAGAGCCTACACAAAAATATTTATATAATTTAAAAAATAAATATTATCTAATTATTTCTTCTTCTCCTTTTTAACTTTCTCATAGGTTCAAGTTGAGTGAATTATTCATTGTGTCAAAGTCCAGCTTGGCGGGTTATAGGCATATGTTATCATCAAGGTTTTCAAAACCAAAAAGTTTAAGTAAATTGGTTTTTTTTATTGATAAAAAAAAATATTTCTTTATTTTTGTTGATGTGAATTCAATTTGTAAATTTGTTGAATTTTTTATTTTTTATAAGTTTTTTTAGATTAGAGGTAATTCTAGCTATTTGAATCGCGACATAACTAAATGTGTACTTCTATAAATATAAATTGAATATGAGTTTACTAGATTGTAAGAGCATAATCTCTTTTGTTAATTTAAACCCACGTTGATAAACTCTAAAAGTTTATTTTATATTAAAAATAATATTTACATGACTTATATCTTATGTAAATAGTGTATTTATATGATACAATAATATATCAATAATTCAAAATTTCAACTCATTTATAAGGAAAAAAAGCTAACAAAAAACGAAATCAAACTAACAAAAAAGAAAATGAATTGAACGTAAAAATTGAGATAAAAAAAATATACTTTATTAAAATTTTGGTATGAGTTTACCAAGTTCAATGCAAAATAATAAAAAAAAATTAATTTTTTTTTTGTGTGAGTGTAGTCAAGTTTAGCGAGTTCATTACGAATCTATACGGACAAATTTGATTTCATTTTTAAGTTTATCAAAATTTAAGTTTATTTCTGAATTAAATTGAAATTGATACTTAAACTTGTGGAATCGTATGATTTCACGAATTAACTCACGATTTTAACAACCTTAGTGAGGATGTCCTCGTGAGTCTACATGCACGCCGTCACAAATAAGTGATTAAGTGGGGGGAAAAGTCAGACAAAATTACTATCTATTTATCATCAAATCTAGATTATGTAAGACTCTTTCAAATAGATAAGATTACGTCCCACAACAAAAAATCTATTTAGACTTACTAGATCTGTTTATTTGTAAATATAAATAATATTTTTTAAGATTAAATATATTTTTAGTTTGAATGAAAGTTCAACCTTTGAATTTTGATTTTTGTAAAATAAAATTATAACTTTTAATATTTTCAAAATTATCGAGCAAACATTTTTAATCAATGACGAATGAAATATGTTTAACTATTCTTCAACTTAAAAATTTTTGAATGGTTTTTTTGCAAACATGTTTAAGACATTATAAAAGCTTTTTCCACAAAAATTTAGAATTTCTTAATTTATGATGAAATAAATATAAATTTTTTAAATATAAAAAACTTAAGATTAAAAGTAACAAAAAAATAGATTTAGAAATCAAATTATGAGTTCAATTTTTGTGGAGGAACTTATTATATCGTTGTAAATATGATTCAAAAATATGTGTTGATTTAACATCATGAACTAAAACTATATGCATAATAAATTTGTAGGAACTAAAAGTTGTATTTTTATTTTATAAAGACTAAAATTGAAAGATTAAAATTTATTGAGACTAAAAGGCATATTTATCCTATTTTTTATTATAAAATTATTATTATTAATATTATTATTATTATTCTATTAAGAATTTGCGTCAAATTATAAATTTGATAACCTTTTAGCAATTTAAACATTTAACCTACATTTATGTTTGACATGTTTAAATGTTTGATTATAAAATAAAATTTAATTAAGATGTTATATAATGTTAAATTCTTTAAAATGTTATATTAATTAAATCGTAAAATAGAACTTAATTTCATTGAATTTCTTTGTCTATTTCAATATATGTTTGATTATTTATTTTAAAATTAATGTTAAAATAAAATAGAAATTTATGAAACTAATAAACAATATTAGACTTTCATCAACACCATACTCAAACCTAAAAAAAAGTTTACGACATATAGCAAGTCAAATTTAGACATTAAATTTTTTGAAACATCAAGCTCAAAATTTTGCAAAGCTTAATTTGATACAATATATTCCTACTCATATTAGTGATTGTTGGATCAAGATTGAAACATCAAGATTTCAAGCTTACTATTTTTGATTTGTTAAAAAAATTAAAACCGATTTGTTTTATGAGAACTATTGATCTTGATCCATCTTTTATCACTGTATTGAATGCATGAAAAGACTCTATCTCAATCGCACAAATTTAGTTTTACTAAAATAAAAAGTTAATAAAGTGAGTAATATCAATCATTGATAATCAAATGAATGATCGATATTATGTACACATACATAGCCAATAACGAGTGGGATATTAAAGAAACGGGAATATAATTATAATTTTTCAGGGACATCTAATAAAATTCATATATTTTCACCACATAATCCCAATTCACCCCACTTTTATGGCATCATGTGACAAAATGAGTAACTCATATTGATTATCGAAGTAAAAATATTTTATACAATTCTATTTTATACTATATATAATTTATTTTTATAAAATCAACTTGTAAGTTAAATTGTGCTCTTTCTAAATTCTATTTCTACTTAATTTAAGATTTAAATTTTTTCAATAAATTATTTATGGCCAACGCTAATGATGTCTCTTTATATATCTCTACTTATTTATAAAAAAATTAAAATTATAAAGTCGTGTGCAAATTAATCATGGATCATGCTGTGAATTGTGGCCACCTACCTAGAGTTCGTTAACTTTGCAATTTTTTTTTCGGTGATTAAAAGTTTGCAACTTTAAAGCATAAAAAAGTATTCAATTCTATGAATATATTAATTAATTAATGAAAGGGTGCTCCCCTAATATCCTACCCAAAAAACTAATTATCGTTGACTGAGAATGTAACTTTACTACTTTTTTAATTGTAAATTGTAAATCAAACATGCACCTTGCTGGTCCAATGCTACTTGAAGGTTTTTTTTTTCTTTTAACAAATTGAAGTATTTTTTATTTTATAATTAATATAATTATTATTAGAAATTTATATATAACAGTAAGGTTTTGTGTTTTAATTTAAAATATAATATAATATATATTATAATAATATTAATATTTGTGAATTGAATTATGATTTTAGAATATTCTAAAACATTCTTTACCTCTTAAAAATTATTATTTTTTATCTCATACAAAAATAAATAATTAAAAATAAAATGAGTTGACAATCCAACGGTAATGAGATTGCCACAGACCATTTTGACATGTTAATAATGGGACAAATATGTGCTGATTAGATAATAATTCATATTATTTTATTAAATTAAATATTCAAACGAGTTAATTAAAGCCAAGGTTAGTTGGCATTCATTAACAAAATTATATTATATCAATCGAACATTGATATTTTCCTCTCTATATGTTAGGAACTAGCTTATTCAATTTTCCTCTCTAAACTAATTTTTATTGGCAAATACATCTTTCTTTATGAGATATTAAAGTTGTGTCATCAAATTGGATTTATATATTTGTCACCAAGGCCTAATTAATTGAGTCTACATCTATATTTACTAGAAGTTGTCGTATATCGTGCATGAATTGGAGGTGATCTAATTGAGTTAAGCAAAAATCCAAATCAAACCTAAGATCTAGAAGACTAGAACCAACACTTGATGAAGACATTGTTGTGGAAACAATAAGCAAAAATGCATGATATATGCAAGGTACCCTATTGGGGCTACCTACAATGAAGTAAGAGAAGATACACTAAAAGATAATAATGATCAAAGATTAAGATTAAACTATTTTAATTTTTATTTATTTATCTTTTTTTAATGATTTTTATCCATTAATTTTCTATTTAAAACAAAACATAAATGACATATTTTAATAAATAAATTAATGACTCACAATAATGATAGATCATTCTAGAAATAAATGACTTGTCATTATAAAAGATCTAATGAAACTTATAGTCTACTGTATTCTATTTAAGACAAAATATGATATTTATATGGTTCGATGTCTTTACTATACATCTATAAAAATGTCTCAACAATTATATTTATTATTTTAAATAAGATTATAATAATAGTAATCTAACCCAAATTGTATATCATTTTACAAACTCAAATTTTTTTATTGGAATTACAAGAAATGATAGCATAAACTCATAATAGATTCGCACCAATATAGATGGTCTCACACATTCTTATTTTATTTTTAAATGTGATGATTCACGTGACTCTCTATATAAGAGAGAAGTATAAGTTTTATCCGTGTTTATTTTTTCAAAAATAAAATAAAATTTATTATTCTCATTTAAGCACAATATGTGCAAAAATGGCTACAATAGGTACAAGTTGATAATTTATTATGCTTCCCATTTATCTTCATATGCATGCCAATTTCCACAAAATTGCATTTCTACCATCTCCAATACTTAAAATAAGCTAATTCAATCATTTAGTAGAACACAACAAATAGTTTCCTTTCCCTTGATCCAGTAACATTACCCCTTATCATCCATCCACTTATTTATCCATCCAATCCATCTACAAAATTAAAATTTAGTTAATTGATTAAATTCAATCATTCCTACAATTTTTTCAAATCCAATAGATTACATATTTTTTTTTATTTACATCCAATGAATTATATTTATTATAAATTTAAAATACAGATAGTTTTAATAAATATTATTATAATTATTCAAAAAAAAAAATGTTTTTATTATTTAAAATACAATTTAATTCAATTCGTTTACTATCTAGCACTAGAGTTTCAAGTTCCTTTTACTGTATAAAAGTAACAAATAAGTTGCACCTCATCATCACAAATCGACTTATTAAATGAGAGATGTCACTCTTTATTAAAAAAAAATAGAGCTTTATCTATTTTCAATGTAGAACTTTAGTTTTTCCATTACACTCTTCTCACACCCAACACTATTAGGCTTGATGCATGTATATACATGGTGGGTAGTGATATGATCGATGAATTTTGATACCATCTTTTAAGGATTGTATTTGGTCAAAACAAGTCTGGTTCAATCTCCTTTGCATGTCTATTTTGAACAAACAAAGGTATGTCTTATCTTTATCTTTATGTTAGAGTATTTGGTATTCTAGAAATAAAGTCACCTTTGAAAGAAAAGATACTTCCATATTGGAAACCATCAATAAAGCTTAGAGCATCAATGAGAACCATTAGAATATGTTCAACACTCAAGTTTTAAATTCTTAGGCACATGTTTTTCTGTGAGATGTTGAAATAGTTACTCGTGATGCTAATGATTTGGTGATAGTTGTGGTTACTTGGTATTTTGAGACATTTTCAAATTATAATATTATAGAAACTTTGGGTTTGAAAGGAATCGTGTAGTTTACTTTTGACATTTGGTGATAGTTGTGGTTACTTGGTATTTTGAGACACTTTCAAATTATAATATTATAGAAACTTTGGGTTTGAAATGAATCATGTAGTTTACTCTTGACATGTGATTTAGATAAATTACCTTTTAAGAGAATTCTCTTATTTTAGTTCAAAGAATCCATGTAAAATTCGAAGATTTATTTCATTTTGGTTTGCTAATTGTTGATTATCAAACGATTAATAATTGTTTATTTTCCTTTTCTTTAAATCATTAAATGGTCTACTAATATTTATATCAATCATTTATCTCGTTATGCTTTAGATTTTATAGACTCAATCTGGACGAAATATTGTCTTCTTTGTATTGCCTTATTTTTCTTAGTTGACTTAGTTGTTAAATGAAATTCAGTTTGACATAAGAAAAAATGTTAAATAAATTTGTAGTACTTATAAAATTTCAATGTTTGTTTTTAGTCTTCATAATATTTTTTTTCATCTTTAGACCTAAAATATTTTTCATTTTTATTTTTGGTCCTTATTTTCAAGTCAACTCATATTTATCATTTGATTTTGAATGATTTTCTTCATGCATGTTTAAATTTATATTTAATTCATCTCTTTTTTAAAAATTATAAATTTTTGTAAGAAAAACTCATATAATGTTTTAAATGTGAATGAAAAAAATCATAAAAAAAATCAAAAACAAGTTTTTATTTTTCATAAATTAACAAATAAATTTTCAAAAAGGAAATCAAATTTGTTAGGGTATGCGGAAAAGGAAAAAGTGAAGTAAAAATATATTTAATTCAAAATAGTGAATGAGAGAAGAGAGATTTTTAATAGTCGGGTATTTTTTTATTTAAAAAATAAATAAATAATTTTAATGATGTTTTGTTCTTTCACCACTCCAAATTTTTCCAAAATCAAAAGAAGATTACAATTTAAAAATGGATATTACTCTGCTCCACTTCTTCTTTTAAAATTTTGACCAAATACATAATTTTTAAATATTATCTCCCCTTTCCTCTAAATCCCTTGGAGCAGATAGAATTAAAATATTTGTGAAAATGTGTTTGTTTGGTGCAGAACACATAATTGTGTATGAGAATGAGACAATGATAAATCACGTGGAAGGTCAGAGCTAAGCTACCACCCTACCACAAGACATATGTGTGAGATTAGTAACCACCCACCAACCACAATCTAAATCATTTAAATAACCACAAATGTGTATGAAGGTGTATATTAATCATTTACACTTTTTTATGGATAAAAACATTATTCAATACTATTTTAAATAAGGAAAATGAAATAGTTGTTATGTGAGTTTTATTTTTTAAGTATTAATGATTAAAAGAGGTGTAGATTATTAATTTATATATTATAATTATTAGATGTAAATTGTAAATTGTATCGATGTATATATATATATGCATACTTTATCCTTTTCTATATTATAGAGGTGCGGAGCCAGAAATAAATGTACGAAGAGGCTAGTTATAGGTTCATGTATGATTATTTAATTCTATGTTTTATAATGTTGGTGATAGAGTAGTATTAAAAAGAGTAATCACAAAGCAAAAATCATTGGTGAAGAGAATGCTCATAAAAAATTAAACTTGTAGTCTTCTCTACTATTTATTATTTAATACTACATATGTTTCTAGTTATAAGTATTTTTAAGAATGCTCATAAAAAAAACTCCATTTAAAATTACTAGATTTTTGTTTTTTCAGTTATACCTCTTATTTATACTTCTATTTTATTTTATGAAATTGAAAGTCAGAGTTAAACATTTATACTCAATAATATATTTGCAACATTTATGTGCAAAATAGACATATTAAATACACTGTTTTTAATATATATATGTGTGTGTGTGTGTGTGTGAAAATTACAAAAAAAGAATATAATAAAAGATGGAAGTAGAGGTAGTAATGTGGTATGTAGTATAAATGAATGAATTTGAAAGACACTGTGTGATTACTGTGGAAGCAGTGATTGTTCCAACACTTATATCGTAAACTAAAACTTTTTTTCGTACCTCCTTAATAAAATACCAAATACAAACAAGTTCATTAACCTTTAACATACCTAGTTAAAAGTATAACCATATAATTGAACTGCATATGCAAATAGAATTAAGAGAAGTAAGATGGATCAACACAATTTCAAAAATTTACCTCTTTGGTGTGTCTCTCTACCTGCATATGCGGTTCAACAGTAGATGACATGAAGAAATACAATCCAATGGTGATATGAATTAATTGAAACACAGACAAAGAGCTGCATTAATGAGCCAAGAAACTTGCTATATATGCATTAATCAGAATTCTCAAGGTTAATTATTCTGAGAGAGAGAGAGAAAGAAAGGGAGGGAGGGAGAGAGAGAAAGAGTCATAATTACATGATCTGATTATCTTGTCAAATAAATTATATTTTACAGGTGACTCAAGGAATAGCATCTCAAAAATTGGTGTCTGCCGCAAACAGAAGTTCACATATGGTAATAATATTAACTGAGAAATGCCCCCATCCGTCAAGTATGTAGCTAGCAATCCATCCTTGAATGTTATCACTGAATGTCAGGTGTTGTCCAAGATTAATCAAACCACGCGATAACGCTCATCGTTTTGTTCTTCACTTTTCAACTTTGTTGGCCATACTGTTCAGCTGCCTCTCTAACTGCAAATCAAACAGAAGGTAATTAAGATACCGTAAATGTCAACTTAAAAGAATCCAACCAAATATCGATTATCAAGAAAAACTGTTAACTTAGTTGACATCATATAAAGAAGTTTATAGCTGCTAGTACTACAGGTGCAATTTTAATGAAGACAAGCAAATAGATTGACAAAATCACTTCTCATTAAACATGGCATGCAGCATTAGTAGTAAATCAAGACTTCATGTCATGTAGACAATGAGTTAATGAATCTATATGGGGAAAAAAAGTTAAGACTAAGAAGCTTAAAAAATCATCTTCCTTGTCCATGACTGAAATAAGAGTAGAATAATATGAAAATCATAAAAATCAAATCAAAAGGGTAAATGGGTTAATATGTAATATGACAGGCTAAGATTAACACACCTGAACATTTTTCATCTTTTGTCTCTGCAATTCCTCAGCAAGGCTCCCAATACTGACACAAGAGTTTAAGATAAGATGTATGTTGAATGTAAACATGAGACACGTCAGAAATTTAGTTACATTCATATACCTCTGTTGGAGTTGAACCACCTGCAAATACAGCTCTCGCTCTCTATTTGTTACAGGTGGTGCCTGCAAGTTGCACTAATATGAGGCAATCCAATATAACAGCAAGCATAGTAACATACTCCTTCACAAATCATAAAAATAACAAAGACTAATGACTCTTTTTGTCATTAAGCTTCAACCTGGTTTTTAATTTCATACCCCAAATTATGCTAACTATTGTTCCTAAATTCAACAAAGACTAATGACTCTTTTGTCATTAAGCCATGTGCAACAATTTCAAATATTTTGCTGCTGAGAATTCAACGAGAAACATTTTTTTGGACATCACATAATGTTAAGAGGTTTTTAAAAGCCAATATGCAATAGGGCTATAATTTACCTGCAAAGGATCAACTGCTCCTGCCTCTATTGATTCTGTATTCTTACCTGCAACAAGTGAAATTATTCAAATTAAGCAAACATTTACAAGTTTTAAGGGGCAGTACACATACACATATACACACATAGATTCACACGCATAAAGACAAGAGGAAATACCATAAGATTGCTCTGCATACTTTATCAATTTAATAATTTCTTCCTGTCAAAAATCAATGGGAAAATGAATTTATGCCTTTCACTAGTCATTTGATAAAAATCTAAGAAATACAAACAGAAGCATACTCTCTGCAAGCCATTCTGTTGCAAGATGCACTGCAGTGATGGAAGAATAGAAGCAGACATGAAGTTCTGATTTGGGGGACTGGTAGGAGGAGTTACTGCAACTGGGCCAGAAGAGTTGTTTGAAAGACCCTGAATGATTAAAAATGCAATGGTTACAAAGTCATTGTCTAAAACATAAATTACTTAAGTTCCATTCTCAATGTTAATGAAGTTAGAAAATGAAGCACATCTAAATCCAACCATAATTTTTAGTCTCAAGATAACAAAAGAGGAAGTGATACAAATATTAATAAATGGTATAATTTTTGTAAGTAATAAGACTTGCAAGCTCTAATCAGAAATTAATGGGAAGATTCAGGATTAAAAGATAAATGACTGCACCCTTTGATGATTCAGCATGCAAATAAAGCTTGTTTGAGGCTACAAGGGTACTAGGAAGGGAAAAAATATATCTTCCATGTAATACATACCATTGAACTGGGATCTGCTGATGTGACCTTAAACCGCCCCTTACGCTGGACAATTGCTCCTTCTGATGTATCATCAACTGCATATGGAAGCAGCATTAGAAAGATTATGTAAGAGCCCTTTTCCGATGTGTTTGTTTCCAGATAAAACTACTAAAAATCTAGTTGACGTGAGGAAAAAAGCATAAAGATTATCCAAAAAAAACAATCACATTAACATAAAAATACACGCACCCAATGGAAGGTTGTTGACATCTCTCCTCTGCCGATATAACAATGGACCACTGTGATTCCGCTCGGAAGAATATTTTGTTTGTAGATAATCCCTTTCAAGATACACAAAATATATAAATAGTACAGTAATACTGCAACTGAATCAAATGTGCTGCAGTAATAAAGCAACAAAAATATATACTAAATAAATTAAAAACTATCCCCATTCTCACAGTTCCTAGATAATTACAAAATAAAGCTTGCAACAGATACCATATTTTCATAAATTCTCAATAATTATGTTTCACTTTGTAAGGAAATTAATGAATTCCACATGTTAAAAAAATTCCCAAAAATGAGCCAAAGACACTGCACCCCATGCACGGTTGCAAATCTCAAGTATTTGCAAGTTCTAGTAACAAGCTCAAAAAAATTCATATAGTAGTTGAAAAATAATTAATTTGCATGCAAGTATCCGAATAGTAGTTCTAGTAACAAGTTCCAAATAAAAGTAAGAAGAAAGACACATGAAACTACGGAAAAAAAAATACTGTAAGAGGAAAAAGTTACCTGTCCCCATCAGTAATCTTTTTGTGAAAAAAATTATCAGGTTGTAAAGAGCCACTCCAAAACTTCTTAGGCTGAGTTATAGCATTTTGAGGCGACAGACTACTTGTCCCAGAATTTCCATTATCAGTTCTTCCATAATTGTGATCCAAATCTCTTGGACTGGTATTATTGACATCATCATCACAGACATCAAAACAACCTCTGCATTGCATATCAGACAGAATATTTTCTCAATGAAACTGAATTGCTAAACTATTACATAATTTTTGAAAATACAAGGAAAAAATAAAATGAGTTGCCTGAAACAAATTCAAATGACAGTTCAAATGTGTACCATTTGCCACATCCAGATTTATCTTTTAATTCTTTATCATGCCAAAATAAATTGTATGGCATATTATGTTACTTTTTATACATGAATGAAGAAATGGATCTGAAATAACATTGCATGAATTTCAAAAGAGATTTTATATAGATCGTATTATAGGGGGAGAAATGGTGACATTGTATGTACAAAAATTTAATGAAGAATTGATATGAGTGATAAATAATGGACCTGGTTTTTTTGGAACGTACTTTACTATAATAATGAAGGGAGACAATATTAAGTAAAATAAAAAATTGAACATTGAATCAACTTCCAACATAATACCAAAACTTGAAAAGATGGCAATAAATATGTAGGAAAGGGAAAATCATGTATGAGATAGATGACCATACTTGAGTGCTTGAAGAGGTTTTATAGGAAACGAAGCAAGTGAACTCTCCAAATCCTGAAGATTGTTGAATCCATCCTGAAATAAGATGTAATGCAAACGCTATATACCCAAGCACATCTAACATATTTTTTAAAAAGGTTTAGAGTTCAAGAAGAACCGCAGGAAAATTCTAAGATCATTTAGGACAACAACAGTACCTCCTTGTCCTGTGTGGACGCACCATCTGAAGTAGATAGCTCCTCTGCTGGAGCCTTTAAGTCATTTGATATGTCTTTTTTCTTCTCATTTGTATCTGGCTCTTCTGCATTTGGCATGTCAGCATCTTGAATCTGTTGCCAACACAAAAATATTTACAATGAAAAAGATGATATTTCCCAGTAATGACTAACTTCTCCATCTAGTTCAAATAATTAGATCAGACAAAATAGGAAGGTGAAAATACTTACTAATGCAGCTTGACTTTTTAAATCTTCCAGGTTAAAATTCCAAGCACTAATTCCTCGGATATATTCTTTCTGTATTCGAAATAGTTGCATCGTCAAATATAGTAAATTTCTTAAACCATGAAGGTCTAATTACAAATTTAAATCAGATACAAAACAGAAAGGGAAATAAGACAAACGACATGCATTTAAGACTGCACTCGTAAAAACACCACCTTCTGTAGACCATGCCACAAGCAAGCACAAACCACTAGGGATTTATAGTCAAAGTACCTGAGATAATTGCTCCATATCCTCATAAACAGCCTTGTTCTGCATCAATAAATCTGCCTCTTTAGCCTAGAACACACAAGCAAGTCAGAGGAACGATAGCAATGTCCATACAGTTTTACACAAAACAGAAGAATGGAATAAAACAGCAAACCTTCAGCATTCTAAAACGATCTCCTAATGGAGCAAGGCCATCAAGAATGGTGCGACCTAGATATTCAATGCCACGTGCATGTTTAAAGAAGTGGTGCTTTAAAAGCTTTTCTGCACTTGGACGCTTCTTTGGGTCTTTCACTAAGCAGGTGGCAACTAACTCTTTGAAAGACTGGGAAGGGAGTAAGAACAATTTATGTATAAATAACCTTTTTAAGCAACAGATGCTACGAAGTTTTGAGAGAACACCACAAACCTTTGAAAATCTCTTGTCTCTTTCATAATTAAGACTTGGAGGGGCATTCTGCAAAGTCATAAGCAAAACCTGCATCCAGGAAAATAAGGAAAAGAATCCAATTCTTAGCTCACAGTGCTATCAGTAAGCACGGAAAATAAATTTAGAAGACACAAGACAAGTAAATTACTTTCATTGGTGGATACTTTGAAAATGGAGCATGACCATGAGCAAGTTCAAGTGCTGTTATACCAAATGACCATATATCTGCTCTGTTCATAGAGAAAATGAAAATATAAAACTCAACAGAGACTAAGATATCAGGGAGCAAGATTCTTTTAAAAAGGAAAAAATAAAGTCATTAGTGGTGGGGTAGGGGGTAGAGAGAGAGAGAGAGAGAGAGAGAGAAGAGAAGGCACTCACTTAAAATCATATCCATGCAGTTGCTGCATAACTTCGGGAGCCATCCTGTGAAAAATTAGCATAATTAATAGCTTAAACAGTCTTACTTATATGATTATAGCCAAATTTCACATGAAAAAACTACAATGGAAGAGACTCGATAGAAAGTAAATGGTACCAGCAAGGTGTTCCAACAAAAGTGTTTCTTGAACGCTGCCTATCTCCAGAATCAAACATACATGCAGACACTCCAAAGTCAGCCAGTTTGACTGCACCATTAGAATCAAGCAAAATATTCCCAGCCTGCATATAGTTAAGAATGTTTAAAGGATCAGAAAAATAGAACACAACAAAAACAAACATGTGGAGAAAAAGTAGATAAATTTGTGGAAATAAAAATAAATTAACTACTGGGTTTCAGATACAGCTTTATAATGAGTAAGAATTCTAACTGATAAACTCGCAATATGCATTATCAAAAGGGTACATATCTTTTAAAAAGAAGAGAACTGGTACAAGTCGAGATGTAGCACCATACCTTAACATCCCTATGTATGTGTCCATGGGCATGGAGATAAACAAGAGCTTTGAGAACCTCACGCAATACAGTTGCAATAACAGGCTCTTCAAAACCCTCAGGAAATGAAGATTTCATTATATGAAGGCAAGAGCCCCCAGCCATGTATGGCATCACAACCCAAAGACTGTGTCCAGCAGTAAAAGAGCAATATGCCCGTAAAAGATTTGAATGATTAATCAAGTTCATGGTCTGTACCTCTCTCCGAATTCCATCCTGCATATATTTGTTCAGCTATCATTAAGAATGTATAGCAATGGAATACACACCCGCACAGATGGTTGCACAATTTATCATGTACAACAATGGAATAAACATTTGCACAGATATTCACACTATTTTATATTGGACAATGAACAAATGATTGAAATTATTGTATCATAGCAAATGGAATCAACTGTGCAAGTACACATATTAACTCATCAGACTTAAAGAGTGAACAACTGAACAGACACCAATACATGATTTAGCACTAAATAGTGTAATAATGACATGAATTATCCCTTTTATGGGTTCCTAAGCCAGTGACTCCAGACACGTAGCAAGACAAATTAAGTGAAAAGAACAGTGAGGTACAATATGAAAACAACATAATGATTTTTTATACATGGTTAGGTTAAATAAGAGCAATTGGATTCAACAGAGCCTCATTCCATAGCAGCTTGGCAAACACAAGCAAGCACAATATTTTCCATGCCTTTAGAAATCAAAAGTGTTGGATCACTTTACCAATAGTAACCAACCATGCAATAAAATTCAGCACAAGCAGAAGAAACTGAAAACGATCAACATTACATATTGTAAGAGAGATTTGCATACATACCAAATCGTTATTGCACTTCTCAAGATCGAGAACCTTGATGGCAACAATCTCATTGAGAGGAACGCAGAGAGCCCTATGTACCGAGGCACTAACACCTTCCCCGACCTCTTCATATAACTTGTAATCTTTTGCGCTGAGAGGATATCGTTTTTCTGAAATAGTCTCCATTTTTCTTCTTATACCATTATACCAAATCCTTTATACTTAAATATTTATGTACAGAAGATATCAGCTCAAGGTAATAATTCTTTCAGGTTGGTAGCAATCCCCTATCCTCAATCGAACTTCAAAGTGCATCCAACAACTTTATTCAGGTGCTTTTTTTTTCCAACAAAACTTCTCCCTTCAACTCCAATGATAATGTAACATATAAATGCTCTCATTCAATAAATTTAAATTGCCAAACTTGAATTTGAATATGCCTTAGCCAACTTGGTGTGACAAATCAAACAGGCGCTCTTACATGCTAAAAACTGAAATGGCATGCAATAAGAATGAGAGGTATCTGTTCAGCATTACTACTGCACGTGGATGGATAGGTGCAGAGGACATCAGATCAATCTCCAATATCTGCAGCAAAGGTGATAAAAGACAGACTCACTACTCAAAAAAAATTAAACAATTGTGTCACCAATTAAAAAATATCACAAAACATAAATAGGAGATACAACCATAAAGTAAGCAATAATAGCACAGAACAATACTTATTGCATGCATATAATATATATAGATAGACACACAGATATGCACATATGGAAAATAAAGGGTTCGTTTACTTTGTGAAAACATTTCTTATTTACATTTCCGAAAATTTGTATTAATTTTACTTGTTAATAAGGAAATAAAAGACTTTTGGAGTAAACAACTGGTCTATATTTCTAGAAATAATGAAAATGTCAAAAAATTATTTTCATTATTTCCGAAATTGTTTCTTCAATAGAAACAATGATGCACTTCAACAGTCTTTCATCAAGATAAAATAAGCAAACATTTTAGAAAATGAAAACACATGTTTTCACAAAGTAAATGGGGCCTAATAAATAATGTGCACAAAAACAACAAACTAAGTTGTAGGGTAAGTCTTGAGCATTCAGAGAGTAGTTTTATGTAGTACACTGTACACGAAAAGGAGAGGTTTATGTTACTAAATGTATAAATAGAAGTAGAAATCAACAGAGGTTGAGTCTAGCATACATGGCACAACTAAAGTGATCTCATATATAACGGACTGCTCCTTACTTTTAATGGACTTTTTCTATGCATCCTATTATCTTTTTCCTTTTTTGTTCAACAACTAAACTATGGAGGCTGGAAACCAGATGCAAATTCCTCTGATGGTTATCAAAATACACAATCTTACTCGGTCTATTTAGTCATTCTAGTTTTTTCCAAAGGAAAATGATAATCACTTAAATTTCAATATCAAACTCAACTCTACAAAATTGGCTCGTAAGGTAAAGACTACCCAAGCTTTATTAGCAGCCATATCTCAAGGCAATGTAGGACTAAATTCACCCCATATATCCATCACACTTTGCAAGCACCTAAACGCATTAGTTTAAACCATCATTCCATTCTTCAATAAAGTCAGTCTCACTAGAAATAAACATTCAACCACACATCAGTTGGCCAACACAAAATATTGTCATTACGTCATTGGCAATTCAAATCAACGATGCATGATTTACCATAAAGCTTTTCCTAATGAAATATGCTAAGTCCAAATATAAGGTAGCGATTTTTGGTGCATTCTCAAGCGATGCAATGGATTTCCTAGTAGCATATCAAATTGGGATCAGACTTCTCTGAAGTAAACAACTGACTTAAGAGCATAAAGTGAGTAATAGATATTGTTTATAAATAAATCATCGGTTGATATTATATGCTCTCATGCATAACAAATTATGGTTGGTTAAAATATCAACCATTGATTTTCTAACATTACTTACTACTCACTTTAGAGAAGCCAAACCCATCAAATTGTACCACAAATGCCTATATCAGGCTCCTCTAAAGTGAGCAAGTCACTCTAGGGAGTAAAGTGAGTGATATCAACCTTTAAATAAAAAATGAAAGGTAGATATTGTAAGTACATGATAACAAACCATGAGTTTGTTAAAATAACAACCCATGATTTTCTTACTTTACACTTTATTCACTTTAGAGGATCCAAATCTCAAATGCTCCACCCCTTTCCCCTTCTCCTCTCAGAATCAAATCCTTTCAAGGCATAAGGTACACACTTCTTCCACCATAAACAGCATTGCAATTTCAGCATGTATATTACTCAAGCCTTCAAAAGATAATTACTTTAGATTCTCATAAACAACATAGATTTCTAATAACACATCTTTAACTCCACCTTCATCTCCACAAGCCATAATTTCAAATCAAATTTCCGTGTTGAAAGAATTAAAATCCACCTTCTACCTTCAATGTTATTCATTATTTGATTAAAAAAAAACTGCCACATGAATCAGACTAAATCTAACCACAAAATTAATCCCAAAAATAATATCTAAGATTATGCAGATATTTAATCAATTCAATCGTATCTAAATACATCAAATCACAAACAAAACAAAAAAACCGAAAGTTTCGCATCTAAAAAAAACTCCAACTTTATCATCACTTCAACATCGTAAATCCCAAAAAAAAAGTCTAAAAAGCAAACGTAAAAATTGCTCAGCAAAATTTCCGAGCTAAAAAAATAAATAAAATAAAAAACGAAAATCAACACACTTTCAATCAAAAAAATCAATCAAACTAACGAATTGATTAAAACATGAACAGTAACACTCTCATCACTGTCAAAACACAAAAAATAAAAGATAAGATAGAATTTTTTTTCAACTTTCATAGTTCATAAATTGAGAAAAGAAAATGCATCAGTGAACTAAATTGAATTGAATTGAGCTGAATTGAATCGAATCGAAGAGAGAAAGAAATGAAGCTAGGGTTTTGAGCTTACTTGAATTGAATCTAAGTGATTGAGAGTTATTGAGTGAAGATTCAAAACGACACCGATTCAGTTGGCGATGATGTCGTTTATAGGATCAAAATCTAAAACGATAGATTTTTTCGGAGCTTCGTTTTTTGTTATCACACACTCACACAATTTCTCTTCTTCTTCAACTTTGATTCAATATCTCTCACACTGGTTTTTTTTTTTTTTTTCTTCTTTTTTGGGGCAAAATTTAAATAAAAAACCACGATCACAAAGTTAAATAAATACTACTCAATTCCTATTATTTAATTGAAGCGACAAATATTGAAAGTTTGAACATTTTTCTTTTGATATTTAATGTCAAATGTTGATGTTGTTAATTGGTCAGACATTACAATTGTGTGAGTGAGTTTCAACGAGTTATTACTATATATAGATAAAAACAAATAACTTAATTGATGATTTCATATAAATGAAAAAAATTGTATAAATAGAAAAAAAATTAATTATTTTATTATAATATTACTATAATTAGATATTGATGGATTCATTGTTATCAGGGATATTTAGAAAATATTAAATTAAAAGTTATATACATAATATTAATTAGATGATATAATTAATAAAAGTAAATTATTTATTATAAAAAAGGATATTGTTATTTTTTAAACTAAAATGAATATTCACAATTTTTATTATAGATAAATAATTTAAGTATTATTATAGATATATAATTCAAGTACAAGAGATTAGATTATGCGGTGAATTCGAGTTTAACCTATAAAAAAACATCAACAAAAAATAATAAGTCATTCATAGTAAAATAGTGAAAATTGTATATAATATTATTATTGTTGTTTATTATTAATGATGATGATTTCAAAAATAGAGCACAATAAAACAACCTTTAGTATCGAGATAATGGTCGCGTCGCAATTTTTGACCAAATTCACATATTAACAAATGATGATGGTAATTGAGAGATTAAAATTTCATTAAATAATATTTGTTAATTATTGATATATTTTACTTATCATAAATATAAAATAAGATAATAATAAATTGAAGTAATACATGAAATTTAAAATTACATAGAAAATTTAAATAACAATTTTGAAGACAGTTTATTTTTACAAATACAACTGCTATTGTGGGAAGGATGTACTTCCTCTTTTCTTTTTTAATTGTCATTTTTTTACTTTTTACATATTCTAACATAATTACTACTTTAATGTTATTATTTTTTTAATTTTTTAATTATTTATTATTATATTTCATTTCTTTTAATAAATAATTAAAAATATTATTAACAAATTAATAATTAATATTATATTAAACTTTAATAAACTTTTTTGATAAATGCAATGGTTAAAATGAAAACAAACAGTATTAATTTTAATGATAATTTATTGTGATCTTCTTTGTCTTTGACTTAAAGTATAAATAGTTTTTTATTAATAAAAGTTGATGTATTTATAACTAAGTTATTTATATTTAAGGTATGAGAAATTATATAATTATTTTATTTTAATTTTTAATTTATGGGGTGAAATTAATTGAGAGAAATAAATGAATTTCTACATGAGAGAGAAAAAATGACGATGGAAACTTCACCAACCCATTCAAGTTAAGTTTGTATCGAAAATGGAAACTTAAATTTTCGTGGATTTTAGT
Source organism: Cicer arietinum (assembly GCF_000331145.2). Classification (NCBI taxonomy): domain Eukaryota; kingdom Viridiplantae; phylum Streptophyta; class Magnoliopsida; order Fabales; family Fabaceae; genus Cicer; species Cicer arietinum. Next base: position 661,397 of record NC_021161.2, read on the forward strand.
GCTACTATTAATTAATATTTGATTGTATATATTGGATTTAATGTCTGAAAATAAGGATCCCAATAAATAGAAAATGGCACCTAGTCAAAACCTAGCTATATTCACCTTGTCCGTTTCACATTTTGGTTTTTTCATTTATTTATGAAAAGATATCTTTTGCTTTTTTTTTTATGAAACTTTTTTAAATAATACTCCTTTCAGTTTAATATTTAAGCAAAACATACTAATTTCACATTTTTGAAAAAAATAGTTATTTAATGAAAATAAAAAAGTTATTTATATTTAATTTTTTCAAAATAATAAAAATGTTCTTTAAATTATCTTTAATTGGTCAATGAAAATAAAAGAATTGCTGAAAAATAAAATCTAAATTAATGAAGGAATATTTGAGGTACAATAATGTTAAATACTTTAAAATTAGTTAACTTTTATTTATATTTCATAAACAAAAATATTGATATTTTTTTGCTATAATTGAGACGGAAGAAATATATATTAAAAAAAATACACATTGAATTAATTGTATCAATTTCAAGTGTTGATTTTATCTTCTAAGATAAATTAATATATATTCTTCTACTAATACTTTATTTACACAATAAATGACTCATTTATAAAAAAAAATACACCAAAATAAATAAATAAAATATATTTTTAATATAATATTAATTATTTTTTTAATTATCTCAATTAATTAATATTATATGCATTATTCTAAATTAACTGTTGTATCTAAATTTTAAGTTACCAAGTTATATATATAAATATAAAAAGATACGTTAAATATCATTATAAACTAAAACAACTATATGAGATATATGTGTTTTAATTCTACTCATAAAAAGATATATAAATAAATTATAATTAATTTAATCTACAAAATTTAATTATAATGAATATTCATTTAGTTTTTTAAAATCAAATATTTATTTACTCATATTTTCTTATTAATTGCATATTTTTCTTCTAGAAAAAAGAGACCACAATTTATTAAATAAAACAGACAATTAATAAAGATAAATTTGGTAATTAATAATTCTTTTAGAATAATATAAAATAATAAAACTAAGTTATGTTTTCTAGTCTGACATATAAGAAAATTATAATTAATTTAATAATTTTTTGAAGGAATAATTAATTAATCTTATTTAATTCTGACATATTTCTAAGATAATATTTTATTAATTAATTCTAATAATTCTTCTTATTCCTATAATATAAGTTTCATGAAAAATAAATAAATGAATGGAAGGAGCAGTATGATAAATATAATACGTTTTATTTTTAATTAATGTGTATTTAATTATTTTTTCTTATACCCGTTTTACAAAAATTGAATAATTTTATATTAAAAATTTGTGGATAATTAAATAAATACTACCAACATAAATTTTGGATACACTCTATAGTTAATCTATTTTAACATAACTCACCACAACATTTTTTTAAAAAAAAAGTGGTTAATTTGTAACATAACTTAGTTGATTTTACCTAATTTTTTTAATTGATATAACTAAAAAAACTATTTGTGTATTTTGTGATGCACGGATGACTCGTATAGAAAATGCTATTTTTATATCATGTAGATAATTTATATTTGAAACATAAACTATTATAATTTTAATATAAAAAAAAATTATTGTAATTCGAGCACAAAATATATAAAATATAATAAATGTTAGTACCACATTGTGCATTATAGACAATATGAAATAAATAAAATAAAAATGTATATTGACAAATATAATTTAGAAAGTTATTATATAAAAAAGTGCAATGTGATATGAAAAGATTGTGTGAAAAGAATAATGTAAAAAATAATAATTGATTTGCTTTATTAAAAATGTGTTGTTAAAATAAAACTAAAGAACGATAAGAAGACAAACATAAAAACACATCTTACTAATATAAATTTTTACATTGAGAGAATGAGATATCGATTTGTGTAATTTTCAATGTCTAATGTAAGAAGACAAACATAAAGTGACATGACAAAAAAAATTATTATGTTGCGAGAAAGAATCTTCAATTTATATGTAATTTTAAAGAATATAGTATAAAAAGATAATAAAAAGAATTAATATGAAATACTAATTTTTTATTACACCTAATTGACACAATCAAGAGGGATTGATTATGAACAGTGTTTATATAGTATTTACTCTTAAAATTCAATTTCATCAATTTTTTATCCAAAATAATTGATTAGAGATAACTTAATCAATTAAATTAAGTGACTTAATCACGTATTAATGGTCAAAAACACCCTTAAACTTTGTTGACACAAATCACAATTAATTCAAATAAACAATTATAAGTATTAGGTCTCTAAACACTAACAAGGTAGCATATCAATTGAATATGTAATTCAAAAATAGATCTCTACCTTTGACTTTAAGTTATTTTAGTGTATTTTAAGAGAAATTAATGATTAAAATAAATTAATAAAAATTATTTAAATAAAAAATAAATTTAATTAATAGAAATGTAGAAATAAAGTCACCAAAAAAATAGAGGAGTCGAAATTAAGAGATCTCAATTAGTATTCATTCCCAAACACTAATTGGGCTAAACATTCAAACATATTATGAAAGTATATTTGTCAAAGGCGTAATTTTTTCAGAAAGGTTCATAAAATGTAATTTTTTTAACATGTAAATCCAAAGACATGTTCAAAATGGAGACAGTTTCTCCCCAAGATTTATCCAATGCCCAGTAGGATTGTGGGGCATGAACTCAAAGGAACCTCTTTGAGAAGAGCCAAGAATCAATGGATGCATTCTTCTCTCAAACTCACTTTGGAAATACAATTTTTATGCCGTTCAAAAATTTGCTATAATTCCGAATAAAAACACAATTTTTTTCTGTATACTTCCGTAAAAAATAACAATTGTTCAAGTAAGAAAATGCTGTCCATTTATATATATATATATATATATATATATATATATATATCGATTTTAAGAAATGTTCAAGAAATTGCATTTGCATATTTAATATAACTTAGTGACATATAATCCACATTTTATGACAACTTAGATTAAAAAAAAATGTACATCTAAACTAAAAGATTGTAAAAGGAATGTACTTCGAAGTACCTCAAATTTGGTAAATAAGTGATGCCAAAGATCGAACCCGCAATAACAAATGACTGATACTTCTTACGGAACAGATGTTGCGACACTGTCGTCGGCAATGGATGTGTAAATTGTGTAATTATAAAGCACTAGTTAACTAAACAAAAATGTGACAAATCTTACATTCTACACCATTTGTATTACAACGACAATGTGAATTACTTACGATATACTAGAATTTCCATGCCCTTGTAATTTAATAAGCATGTCACACCTTCCATGAATGTGTCTCTAAGAAACCCACATGCTTCCAAAAGCTTCTTCAAGTGCCCTCTTCCTGCTTATTTCTATACTCCATCCTCCAGCCCTTGCTCCTAGCCTACGTCTTTCCTCGTCATCAGCAGCATAGCCTGCGTCACCCCCTCCGAGTGGTAAGGGTTGCGGGCCCATGCCTGTGGGTCTAGGCTGTCCTCCTGCAAATGTAGGTGCATACTGCCCCTGAGGAACAGCACCAAATCCTGCTTGAGAATTTTGGCTTGCATCCTGTGCCGAGAATAAACAAAATTAATAATCTCTTGCATAGGCGACACAAAATAGATATTCAAACAAACGAAAAAACTCGTTAACGGAAGACCATCAAATAGAAGAGATCAATCCCTTAAATAGATTTCAGTAACAAAGAAAACCCTTTAACAAGCAAATTATCACAGACAAAAGAAGCAAAAACAGTTAAATCCAGACCAAATAGAATTGATGTAAAAAACAGAAGTCTTTGAGCAAAAGTGTCCATTGGTATTATAACCAATCCAATACTTACATCATTATCAGTTTGGACAGGTTGTCCCTTGATTGCTGCCATAGCTGCAGCTAATTCTTCAGCCTATTTAGTTATTACCAGCACAACAATACGTCAAAATATATGGCAAGAAACCAGCCCTTGCATAACAAATTGATATTAGGAAATATGGAAGGGCTTGAACCAATGAACTGAAGAGACCATTTTAAGTACCTTTCGGGCTCGATTAACCATTATTTGTTCTGCATTTTCTTCCTGGTATTTAGCAATATATGCTTCAATAACAGCAACATCTATTCCTTCAATCAAGTTAACCGCTGCAGGGGGAAAGGAGGAGAAACTTCCTAAAAATAAAGCAAAAACAACCGAGTGAAACACATGTATCATCGTGATTATAAAAGCTTACTCATGTCTTCTACTTCCTCCCTGTAATCATTGTACTCTCTCAAAGATGGAAAATCATCTTCATGTTTATTGAATCTGTAAATTTACAATCAAGCAAGCAGAAATGAATACTTGAATGAATTCAATTATGAACACTAAAAATGAATGATAAGACTGGGCAGTTAGCAGTTGGAAGAAAGAAAAAGTTTCTGCATTTTATGCCAATCCCACGGCTCTCCTTCACTTAACTAACCAGAGTAACTAAGCACATGGTCCTTTATGTTTCATTATTAGACTCTTCAGCAAGTAATCCACTTGTATTCTGTAAATGTTTACAAATTTTTCTATTATACTTCATAAATTTATTTGAAATTGCTCTGTACGAATGGGTACCTGAAGTACTACAGCTGAGCCACATGATAAACATCACTAACCACACTAACTACAGAAAGAGAGAATCAAAGAAACTAATGAAATATTACCCAGCAGAAGTGACACTGGAGTTATGCATTCCAGAATTTTAGGGTAGAATGAATTTATTTCATTATATAATACTGAGAGTACATCAGTAATATATATGAAATCCCTTTGATTATGGGATATTTCCTAATTTACTAAACCAATACTAATAAGAAATAGATACAAGATTTCCTAAATATACATTCTAGGCTATGTACGCGATTTCTGACATGCATAAATTTTGCTAACTATTGCAACTTCAATAATGTTTTCATCCGGAACAAAATGAAATAGATACTCTATCAAGCAAAATCTGAGGTATTACTCTAAATTGAATACTTTTACATTGTACCCATACTACGAGTAGAAATTCCAACAAAATATAGTGCATCTAGTATTTCTGGTGTTTTGCATACATAAAGCAAGCAAGATACAGTGAGAAACAAATATATACATGCTAGCAATCCTCCTCCTGATGGCCATCTCCTTATTGTGGGGATTGGTACTAGGGAGCACCATTCTCCTATTGCCAAGTTCCTTTTCCTCACAAGTTCCTTTTCCTCCCTTCTTCTTCTCACCTAAAGTTTAAACATTCAGAAATTTCCCATTGATAAGAATGAATTGCAAATACTTTTTGTTTATGAAATCATGAAGTTTAGTGAATATTAAAATGCAAAGAAAACATTATCATACAAACAAGATTTATGAAATCTAGGTAAAAAGACCTCAACTATGTAAGAATGAAGAGAGTGCAACACATCAAAAATCATATCAGACCGTATAAACTCAAACAACTCCCCCTCAATAGCACAACTGTGACATTGTGCAGTCTAAGATTCTGTACTTAACGGTAACAGAAAAAGTACTTTCAACTCTTTTTTGGTAGTACTCTATCCCATAATTGGAAAAGGAATCAAAATAAAAAACCAACTTCTATGTGCCGTATGAAACTAAGATCAATTCCCAAAATCAATCTCATCCAGAAAGGCAAATAGAATCATGAACTCGTGATTCACAAACCAATATATGCTACATACATTAATGACAACCTGTGCTTTCTATCTACACTCCCTCGCATGAAAAGGATTGCAGTGAAGTAATCACTAACCACTATTGATTTATATGGAACATATATGTGAAAAACGTTATTCATTGAAATACTCAAAGATAGCCAATTCGGATATATAGTAAAGATAGAATAGAACAACTCAGTAGTAACAAAATCAGAAAGTAACAAAATCAGCACTATTTTACACCTTCAGAAGTTCGTCAACGATGTTACTGGCCTCATATATAGGGACAGACTTGTAATGTAATTTGTATCAAATGAATGAACCCAGGATCAGTTAAACCTATGGCAGTAAATTTATAACCACTTTCTTCAAGAAGTGTTATAATATTCTACCAACAACTGGCCCCGAAGCCTTCCTTCAGTACAAGGGCAAAATGATTGGTCTTGAGATCATCAACCTTTATACCCTGTGTAACATATACAGGATAAGGTAAAGAAAACCCAGCAATGAAGATGATACAGAAAAGATAAAATGAAGAACTCTTGATATTTGAACTGCAAATAACATGATGACATTTTTCCCTATAACTGGCAAAGATAACCTGAAGGTGTTTATAGTAGACCATTGTTATGCTACAGTTACAAAGCAGGGAATTTTATAATATACATGATTAATTAAGAAAATGATACTGCACGTACACCTCAGGTGGTGAGTCAGAAAGAACAGTAGTGCAACTATCTGAGTTTCAATGTCATTCTTCAAAATTGGGCGTAGAGCCTTACTAAACCCCACAATAACAATGTGTATAGTGAGGAAAGCTTAAGCCTAATAAGCACTACCTATACTATAAATATAGGCGATGTGGGACTCTCAACATAGTCTCTCAAGCTCAAAAATAGACATTTGGAGCGTGGACAAATGATGGTGGAACAACAAACATCTTGGCCAAATAACAAATCTAAAACAGGCTCTTATACAGTCTTAGAATTTGGGGTTAAAGGCTAACTTTACCCGACAAAAGTAGATCAAAAGGTAAGGACTTCCCAAGCCATAAGCACTACTAGGGGGCATGTCTTTAGTCGATCTGAGACTCTCAAATTCTCATAGTCATTTTAGAAAATCTGATATCTCTGTTGTGACAATAAAGAGTTAAAACAAGATTACCTTCAAAATACATCTAATTTTTTGTATAAATAATAAGAAAATTCTCAAAATAGAAATCCCCATTTCTCCCAAATAGACTAAATTTTCAAAATTAAAGATTATAAGCAAAAGTAATGGCAATGGCACATGTTGGAGGCAGGTTTCACCTTCCTCATCCATGTACCCATCACCCGTTAGGGCAGAGAACGGGCCACCAACACGACTCACAACAAGGGTTAGGGAAACTCTCCCTCCTTGTGCTCCCCATTCCCCAATTTTTTCAACTGTAGCACACACTATCCTGCTTGTAATTTTTTGAATGAATCACACATTCACATTCTAAATAAATTGATACATAAAAAAGAAACAAAAAGAATCATATAATGCAGAACTTAAAGCCTCGAGCGGTGTTGTCAAATAGCAGCTCTAACAGCACCATAGCACTTTACAATAGCGGAACTTGAACAAACATCTATTTTCCGCGATTAACAACACTAGCCACAGCGATTTGCATCCTCCCTACCTAAAAGCCTCTATTTATTTCCTCTAAATGACTATGTACAACTCTTCCATTCAACTCCTGCTCTTGTTTATAGGAAACAAACATGATACTCCCTTCGCCCCCAAATTAAATGCCATTCTAGCAAAATATGTTTGCTTCAAATTATATGTCATTTTAAAATACCAATGAATCCTAAATACTTATTTTCCTATTATGCCATTTACCATTTATTACTCTCTCTTTTTCCATTTCTTTTAATTTGTGTTTCACACACCATTAATTGAGGATATTTTTGTAAAGCAACTTATAATTTCTCTTTTTCATACAATATTAACTATATTTCTTAATTTGTGTAAAATTGTCAAAGGTGACATACAATTTGGGATGGAGGGAGTAATGATCCCAGTGACCAACAACTAAAAGAAAATGATCTTTTTTTCGCTATTGCTGCAACATCAGCAAGCAGAACCTAGCATAGCAGCCGTTATTGCCCTAATAGCAAAACTAGGATAGTGTCACATTTTCATAATCCAAATTCGCTATACTATAGCATCGCCAATATTTGACAACACTGATCTTACTTATAGGAAACAAACATGATAATGATTCCAGTCACCAACTACCAACAAACTAGCTAAACCTAACTCCTTCAACTAACAAACCTATCAGATTTCCACGTGATTCACTCATAAATCAACTAGTTTAAGTTTTTATTCATTCCACCCTAAAAACTGTGAATAAGTATATCTTTGTACTATAAACATAATGCTAAAGTAACATCAGATCATTAACAGCATCAATCATGAAGAACAATTCATTCTTGTCACACATATAAATCTCTTAACACTTAATTAAGGCCACATTTCAAGGGATTTCACCAAGCATAACAAAGCATGAAGTGTTTGGAACCAAATGTGTCCACAAATCTATCATTTTCTCAATTGCGCCGCTTTATCGCGGTGCGGCGTGGAGCTTTGTTATGATCTGCTGCGACGCGTTCTTTATTGCAGACGCAAAATCGCGATGGAATCGCATTCTTGAGCGTGCTACAAGAAGGGGAATGAAAATTCGAAAAATGATAAAGAAAGAAGAAAACCTGAACGGAATATGTGGCAGTCTGTGGCGGCAGAGGACGATGATCAACTCCGGCAGCGTTGTCCGGCGGGAAGTTGATTTAAGTGCGAATGGAATCCAACTAATTTCTGATATACAATAGAGGCCACAGCGGTAGTGAACGAATGATGGGCCCTAAATAATGGATTGGGCTTCTGATTCATTTCTTTGTCCAAACATTTACCATATACTCCATATTTCTACCTATATTTCCACAGAATTTTAAAAATATCAATTACACTTTTGATTTTTTTTTTACTATTTTATCAACTCAAATTAAAAGTTTTTGGTACAAAAAATTTCTATCGAAAAATTTTAAAAAAAAGTTTTAGTACAAAAGTTTAAAAATGTATACTACTGAAAAATTTGTATAAAGTTTTCTGGTACACGAAGGATTTACTGAAAAACTTGTGAAGAAGTTTTCCGATAAACACCAATTTTTTTTAAATAACTTATTTTATAGAAAAATTGAAAAAAAAAATTCGGAGTGTAATTTCTTTACTGGAAAACTTAAAAAAAGTTTTTCGATGAAATTAGAAAAAAAAGTACAAATTTTAAGATTTATACGAGGATAAGAAGGTCATTTACTTACATTTGTAAGGATAACGGTTAAATGTGAACGTTATAAGGTAAAATTTTCTTGTTTGTATTTGGTGATCGATAATCCAACCCATCTTATTCGTTTTTTGAGATTTTTACTTGATCCTTCCTTTCAAGAATGTATTTACTTGAGGGAACAATCATAGAGAACGAATGAACATTTTTTGAATTTTTATCTCAATTAGATTTTCATAATAGTTGGAGAAAAAAAATCAGATAAAATATATTTTAGTGTCTTCTCAATTTAATTCCTAAAATATAAACATTAATTATTTTTTAAAAAATAAAACATAAATAAATTAGTCTTTATATAAATTATTGTTAAAAAAAGAAAGATAAATAGGTCTCTAACAATAATTAAAGAGATGCTTTAATCCTTAAAACACAAAAATTGTTAACTAATTCATTTTATTTTATTTTCTTTAGCATTTAAACAACTACAACATGTCCAAAAATGTTAAACAAAGATTATTCGGTTAACTATAAAAGATAATTGACAATTTAAAAGAATCCTATACACGTTAAGAAAAGGCTACAAAAAGTTTACTAAAATACAATACATGTTATTTTTAATTTTTTAATAGAAAAATAATATTTCATATAAAATAAAATAAGACACTATTACAAAGTAAATAGATAAAACTCAATAAAAAGAATTTACATATGATCAAAAACAAACAAACTAATAGTTTTATATCAATATCATTTTTTCGATATTTTTTTCTTTGTTTACTTTAAATTCAAAGTGTAAAAAACACATTACAACTTAAAAGAAAATATTAAAGACAATACTAATCATACTAATTAATTAACTAAATTAAAATTTTGAGTTATGTTAATTTTTTTATTAATATTTTACGAAAGAGTAGTACTAATATATCATAAGTTTTTATTTTCTTTCACAAACAACGTATTTATTTCTGTGTGACCGCATTGAACATAAAGCCTCCTGTGACAGTTTTTATGACATTGGACGTTGCGGTCACATCTAGTTGGACACGTGTAATACCACCATTACT
>NC_021161.2:671912-678135 GCF_000331145.2 Cicer arietinum
GCTAAAAGAGACGACCCACTTACACGTGGCACCCTTGAGACCACATTGTACACGGTATAGTACCATGGTCATATTTATTGTATCTCATTGTTCCAACTAACCAATGTGGTTTGTTGCAGAAAGCTGCAACCGACAACAATTATCCACTTGTGAAATTTAAATAATATTTCATCTTTAACAAAATACTCTAACTTCATTGTATTTTAAACTGATTGTAATTTAAATTATTTTTTAAGTATATTCTCTAGGGATAATTAATTTATATTTTATTATATTTATTATAAATTATAGAAAACATATGTAATACAATTAAAAGATTAATTGACTAGTATTATTTATGTAAATAGTTATATATTTTTAACAAATCATAATAATTTATAGGTATAATTTTAATAATAGTTATTGTCAAAGTCAAACATTTTTAATAATTTAACGAGTGTGATTAACTAGCAAGTAAAATCTCTTTATAATGACAATATATGTGAATTAAATCTCATAATTAAATGTTTATTAGTAAATAAATAATGAATAGTATCCTGCTATAAAATATAAGTAAAAAGGTAATTGAAAAAGTTAATGTATCTAGTTTTTATTGTTAACTAGATATATCAAATTTTGAACTATCATTTATACTTATATCTCATTTTGGAAGGAGTTCAATTTAAATTTTGAAATTAGTCTTATAAAAAGTGACATTTTTGTTAAAGAGAATCCTATATTTAGATGTAGTATAAATAAAAAAAACCTTCAAAAATTCCATGTATTTGTTTCGGCACGAGTACTTCGGTGGACCAAAACAAATGTGGATAAGTACTTAAAATTGTAATGACGATCGACGATGTAGTACTCCAATTTTGTTAAGTCAATCATAAAAAGTTGTTTAGTTGTAGCCTCTATATCTGCTTTTGATTATAGTTTTGCTTTTGATTATAGTTATGCTTCTGTTTTTGGCTCTGGCTCTGGTTCTAGTTATGTTTCTGCCTCTAGTGGTATCATCTGGTTCTGCCTCCGTTTTTAGCTCTGATTTTGTTTCTGCCTATAGTGGTATCCTATGGTTCTGCTTCTGTTTTTGCCTATGGTAGTATCCTCTGGCTATGCCTCTAGTTCTGCCTCTGTTTCTGACTCTGCCTCTGGCGGTATCCTCTGGTTTCGTTTATGTCATTGGTGGTATTATCTGGTTTTGCTTATGTTTCTGTATTTGGTAGTATCCTCTAGTTCTGACTCTAATTATGGTTATGTATTTGATTATATTTTCTGCCTCTAGTGGTATCCTCGAGTTATGCATTCATTTCTCACTTTGATTATGGTTATACCTTGGGTGGTATCCTTTTGTTCTACCTCTGGTGGTATCCTTTGGTTATGCCTTTGTTTTTACCTCTGGTATCATCTGGTTCTTGCTTTGCCTTTGTTGCTGCCTCTAGTTTTAGGTTTGGTTGTCTTTTTTTTTTCTTTCTCTTTTGGCAACATTATCACTTTCTTCCATCTTTTCAGCTTTTTTGTTTTTCACCTTTACAGCCGCATACACCATCTTTCTAACATTTTTTTTAGCCTATTTTGCTTTTCTTATATTTTCTTCCGAAAAATAGCTGCAGTTTTTCCTTACGTGCACCCCATTTTTCCAACCATTTTTAGTCATTTTGCTTTTTCTTTTTTTCTTCTAAAATGACTATAATTTTTACCATGTACACAAACAATTAAAAAATGTATCATCTTTTTTCTAGACTTAGACCAATGAATCCAATTTTTTTGCAAAACTCAAGTAATAATCCATAGCTCAATTATATCTCATTGATATAAAGATTAATCATTTTTATCTATAAATCGATAATAAATTCATCCTTAGAGGGAGAAGTTTTTGGAGAGTTTTCAGTTTTCATTTTTATAGCTAGTAAGAGTTTTTATTAGTAAGATAAATGAAGCATGAAATGAGTTAAGGAATAATACACAATTCAAAATAAAAAAACAAAATACAATCAGAGCAAATCAAGGAGTATAAAAAATATTCAACTTGTGTGGTAACTATTTCTAAACTCATCTCAGTAACAATTTTATAATTTTGTTTAGTATTAAACCTTTAATTTAAATTTTGTTTTACCATAAATAAACATTTTAATTTTCTTAAAAGTTTTATTCATTTCTTTTATTTATTCTTTTGTGTTATAATAATTGTCATTTTATCATTTTATCACTTTATTAAGTTATAGACTAAATACAAGTGTACAACCAACATCAACCACTAATGGGATTATAAACACTCAAAATTCGTTCTTAGGTTTATCATTATCATCTTTAATAAAGTGAAAATTCATGTTATTAAAAATCAATGTGACTAAAATGATTGGTTGAAATATTACATTTTGTTAAGCTTAATTTTAACACGTCTGAGTTGCGACAATTTGATAATCTTAAGCTATAAATAATATTATCATTTTAATAAAATAAGACCAACTGGGATGTGACATCTTGTTAGTGATAGTTTAAAATATTTGAGTTGTGACACCTTGGTGATATTAAACTTTCTTATTCAAATTCAAATAAATAACCAAACATTCTCATCAAAATTAATTTTTCGGACTTAATGCTTTTGTTTTGTTTTGTTTTGTTTCGTTAAATCAACAATTTCTTTTTATTCAATCAATTTATTGTTACCAAATGTATTTTTATTAAAAGAAATCAATGTATCCGCATTTTTCTATCCAATAACTACTTAGTTTTCATTTTCCATCGCACCGAGAGATACATATGAGAAATATTGTATTCTTGTCAATAATAATAATAATAATTTTTTTTCTCTATATTTTAAATACACTTATCTCTAGATTATTTTCATAAAAATATTATATTTGTATTTTAAAAACGATAAATAAATTTATATAAGTTAACATTAATTTTGAACAATTAATTATAGGTAATCGTATTTTAACGAATGTCATATGATGCTAATACCTTCCTTACGCATAATCGACTTCCGAACTCAAATTTTAGTTTCAATGACAATTAAGAATTTCTCAATATTTTTTCTATTTTAAATAAACTTTTTAGTGGTGACTTCATTGAATTCGAGAAACACTTGAAATTTTAGGTCGCGAGAGACGACACTCTTTGAAATGCTCCAAGAGTGTCTTTTGTATTTAAATGTATTCAACTTTGATTTTTTGGTCTTTTAATATAAATTAATGATACTAATAAGAGGTATGTTTTTTAAAATAATGCATTTAGTCTTTGTTTGGCAAAATGAAGGATAACCTAGAAGTTAAAAGATAATTGGTAAGCTAACTGATTTAATTTGATATGTTTGATAAAAATAGTTGTTGAAATAATTGAAAAGTATAAAATAATGTAAAAAAGATATATTTTTATTCAATATTTTAAAAAATTCAATAAAGACAATGAGAATAAAAATGGAGGAAAAAAATGAAACAAGTTAAACCATAAACTCAAACACTACTTTAAATAATTTATCAAATTTTTTGAATAAATCACTATAAACTCGTGAGAAAAACAATTATCAAACAAGGCTATTAGTTTAAATACTATATTTTCTTTTGTCTTGGCAAACATACCCTAGTAAATTGAAATATGAGCTATGTATAAGGACATTTTTTTCTTTCAAAATATGCTTATAATTAATGACAAAAAAGTATTATTTACGATATCTAAAAAGTATTATATTAAAGGATAGGTATATGGCCTAGTCTATGATAGACTTAGATTAAGTCCAAAAAAATTAAATTGATAAGGTCAAAGTTTTTTTAAAACATATTTAGTTAAAATAGTTAGACTGTATGACATATGAATTTAGAGTGTCTCAATATGAGTTAAAGGATATAATCAAATGATATTTTTAAACAAAATATCCATTAAGTGCAAAAAACAAACAAGAAAAGATGGAGAAGAAAAAAAATGATAGAAATCGTCTCACTCTAAAGGGAATGATAAGATAAAGAAAGAATTGTGACAAGAGTAAGATGTTTTTGATAAGATTCAAATTTAGTTCAAGTAAGAACTCTACAAATCGTTTCTCTAATCTCACACAAAGCATTTTTCTTTTCTAAAGTTACCAAATATTTTACAATAAAAAGACATATATAACCTAACATAAAATGATATGGTGTTTAAGTTACACAAAACTAATGATATTGTGTTTAAGCTATTAAATGTTTATGCACACACAAATCAACATAATTTTTAATTATAAAGTATGATTATTACATCTCAAAATTAAAAATATGTGTTAATATTGTTCTATGACCAATATATTAACATGCTGTCAATCTATCTTGTAATAAAAAAAGTAACAACTTGTTGCTTCAATTGTATCTTTAGTTTTTTAATTGTCCATTTAGTCAATAGATCTTTCACTATTAGTTATTGAAATTTATTAACTTTCATGTAGGATTGGTCCCCATGAATATGTGAATGAGAAAATATTTAAAATTTACTAGATTGGATCACTTAATTAAATATAAATATATTACATTAAATTTTGTATTTTAAACATATTGACTTCCATGTATCAATTTTAAATATATTTAAAAGCATTATTATAAAAATATAATATAATTAAGATGTCATATTATGTTAGACTCTATAAAAGATTATATTAAATATGAAAAAAAAAATATTAAGAGAATTAGAGGAAATAGAAAATTGATCAAGAGTAAAAAAAGATATAAAAGATACAGATATAAAAAGGAATCTAAATAAAAAATACAGCAAGGGAATCGTAATTCAAGTTAAATTTTCCTCTCATTTTGAGCCTATCTTCATATCAATCACATAGTTTGAAATATAATTTTTAAAATAATTGTGATTAAATCAAATTTTATATTATTTAGATGATTATGATTCATATAAGTATAAAATCTTTTTATATTAATAGTATATATACATAATTTTTTATTTAAATATAATTTTTTTTCTAAATCACAATTGTGTATTTAGTCGCTTATCAAAGAGATTAACGATTCTTGTTGGTTCTTAACAAATAGATTAACGTAAAATAGTATATTCTTGACTTGTTTCTTCAAAAACAGCAAAATAATGAACTATGATGGAAAACTCCGCCACATTAAAAAAAGCTACCACAAAAAGGTTTGGCAAAATAATTGGTAGGTGATATATCAAAGTCAATATTTTGAATATAATTTTCTCTTAAAAATTCACACCGAAATATTATTATTTTTCTAATACTTGTTCACCTTAAAATATTATTATTTTTCAACCAAAAATATCAACGTGACAAAGACATTTATGTATAAATTATAAAGTGTAAAATAATCTATTTTTTAAATATTATAAAAATGATACGTTAACTAAATATACAATAATTCGACATTGATATTTCATTAATGTGCATATTGATCTTACAATGATTCCAAATTGATGTTATCGATTAATTTTCTATATATTTGAGAGCATTGTCCTCCTATTCTCTCTCTTTATCGATGCTTCGAGGATAACGAGACTTAGTAGTTATTTATTATTATTATTATTATTTTATTTTCCCATTATTAAAAAGAAAAATACGAAACTTTAACTTCATCCGTTTGCATATGTCTATCTCAAATTAATATGGGTAGGATGTGACATCTTTGCTTGTTTCTTACGGTTTGAAAATTGAAATTAGTATACATCTTTATTCAAGCATCTCCAATTAATGTGTTTGTCTTTTACTTTGATGTAAATCCGATAATAAAAGAAAATCTATAATGACAAAATATTCACACACAAATATAATATTTGGTACGTAAACTAAAATAACAAATAGAATATAATAAATTTATATGGTACGTAAACTAAAATGAAAAGTGGAATATAATAAATTTTGATTTATATTTAGCGTAAAATAAAAATAATAAAAATAAAAATAAAAATAAAACTAATAATTTATTAAAAAAATATTTATAGATACTATCAATGTATTCCAATCATATTTTATATTATGTAAATACTTATGGGATATTTTAAGAGTTAACATAATAAAGTGATATTATATGGTAATTTGATTAGATGTATATTAAAAAAAAACACTTTTTCTATATTATAGAATTATTTAAAAAAATTATATTAGCAATACATAAAAATTAGTATCTTATTAAATTAGGTCAAAATAGTTTACATGAACTTGTAAATTCACTTGCACTTATGTATATAAATAACAAAACACGGGACAAAATTATATATATATATATATATATATATATATATATATATATATATA